>NC_040888.2:9208213-9285713 GCF_900634795.4 Betta splendens
GTGTGTGTGTGAAATAGATAGTGTTTGTGTGTAATCATTAATTAATTAACTGTTTATGCTGATGAGGCTTTTTCTCTTCATTAACACTAAATTCTCTGAAGCTTCTCTGTCTTGTTGTGTTCAATGGCGACATAGAGTATTTGTCAAAATCAGCTTCAGCACCAGCCACTCAGTTCTGAGAGTAAGCTTTAAGTTGAGTTATGCTCTTGTTTTTGTACAGTGACTGATCAGTGTAATCACCAACATGTGATCACATGTTAAACACCTGCTGCATATCACTGAACTAGTTCAAGCCGGAACGTGTGGTCTGGCTGTGGTTTCAGCACCATGGACAGCGCCGTCATGTGCTTGACTTTAGTGGTTGAAAGCTGAGACAAGCACAAACAGAAACATTCTCAGAGACGCCTCTGCTCTAAAGCTGGTGTCTCCGTCTGTTAGTAAACCCATTGTGTAGTTCATGTGCTGTATGGTTGTGCGTCTGTTTATGTTCTTTTCACATGTTGACAATGTTCATGTGCTCATGGGTGCCATGGGTTCTGACCTCTGACCTCTGCATATGACACAAATCTATCAGGCATTACAATAAATCTCTATTCTATCTGAGACCTAAACCAGTTACTATAAATTATAATATTGTCTTAAACTGTATAATTCTACTTGATACTGAGGGCATTGCCTTTGTGCTGTAGATACATCGTACCATATGTGTGTACAAGATGCTTCATCTGTGAAATACATGAGATGAAGCTAACTCTGATTCCTCTGATCCTCACTGAACAAAACTGTCCCTCAGCCTGATGCATAAGTAAAGCTGGACCACACTGAATCAGATTGATTGGACTGCGCTATGAAAGCAAGATGCTTAATGTCTTTTTATTACAAAGCTATAGATTTAATCCCGTCAATCACAACAAACCTTTAAAAGTCATAAACACTGTACAGGATCTCGTTTCCTGTCTGAGTGATGTGTGCAGGGAGAGAAACCAGCTGCTGCCGCACATTTACTGTTGGGCTAAAACGTCTCATCCTGACTAATTTCATCTGCTAAGCAGAAAAGACTGGACGCAAGGTGAAAGAGTGAAGGAGGAGAGAATGAGAGCAAGACAGGTTACACGCTAATGTAACTCCTGGAGCTTCATTGTGCGATAGAGACATGGGCCAGCGAATACCCGAGGTAGAAGAATGAGACAGGAAGGCAGGAGGCGGAGAAGGAGACAAAGGAGGAGAGGCTCCCATGCGTACACGGAACCACAGAACCAAAACAGCCCCGAGCCACACTGCAGAACCTGCTGCACAGTCAGTGTGTCTGCATCACCGCTCAACCGAGTCTGAAGACGAAGCCTTGGCATGATGAGCATTTATACACAGCATCGGAGGTGGAGGGAGCGTCTGTGCTAATCAGGGGACAGAGCGAGGAACCTGTGAGCCGTACGCGAAGCCTCCGCTCTGCAGCAGCGCTGCTGCAGGCCACAGATTGCTGCAGTGCTTCGCTCAGTGCAGAGGTAGCTCCAATATACTAAGTAGGAACAACAGATCTCTGCCAAATGATGCCCCAGGCTGCCAAGAACAGAGCGCGGGCCAAGAAAGGAGCTGGGGAACGGACGGAACGGGCCACCGGGGCTGAGCCCACATGTTCCTGTGGTGGTCGTGGGACAAACTCAGCCTCACTCGCAGAGAGAGAGAGGAAGCGGCGCATCAGCGCTCCAACCTTCTAAGTGAGGGTTGTGCAGACGCCGTGGACCTCCTGCTGGTCAGATGAGGTCATCAGCTGAGTAGGACACGCTGCTGAGGCCACGTATCGATCATGTGTTTGTGTTTGTGGAATACCAGTGTGGGCAGCCGTGTTCCTGTGAAAAACAGAAGCTGTTGAATTACTGATGACAGGGCGATGAGAGAAGTGAGATCCCAGCACAAATATATGTGTGTGTGTGTGTGTGTGTGTGTGTGTGTGTGTGTGTGTGTGTGTGTGTGTGTGTGTGTGTGTGTGTGTGTGTGTGTGTGTGTGTGTGTGACTGAGCATGAAGACGCTCACTGCTTTCCTTTTGTCTGCAGAGTCCTAAGGAGCAAACAGGTAGAAGAGCTCATCCACTGACCCACTGACCCACACATCCACAGAACCCAGAGCCCCAGAGAGCCAACAACGGGCACACGCAGCTCTGGCGCTGGTTGGAATGTAAAGAAACCACTCGTTTCATTCTAATGAAGGTGTCGTGTCTGAAAGCTCGTCTTCTGCAGAGCACTTGCAAAGTTTCATCACCACAACGAGACGGATTAGGAAACAGTCAGGGCTGGTTTGACACAAAACAAGTCACCCTTTATAATAACAACAACAGCTCCAGGACGTTCATTTAAGAGGAAACACAGTGTGTGAATAAAGAACAGAAGAGCAGAGTGCTTCAGTCATGGTCTGGCCTTCATTGTACTCAGTATTTGTATACTGTAATCCACTACACGCACCATAAACCAACCAGAGCACAGTGGATTCTGGAGCCTGTGTGTGTGTGTGTGTGTGTGTGTGTGTGTGTGTGTGTGTGTGTGTGTGTGTGTGTGTGTGTGTGTGTGTGTGTGTGTGTGTGTGTGTGTGTGTGTGGTCCTAAATCCCTGGAGTGGTTTAAGAACAGCACGAGACCTTAGGGACGACAAGAATGAGAGCAAGATAATGGAATAGGCAGGAGGAAGGAAGGAAGGAAGGAAGGAAGGAAGGAAGGAAGGAAGGAAGGAAGGAAGGAAGGAAGAAAGGAAGGAAGGAAGGAAGGAAGGAAGGAAGGAAGGAAGGAAGGAAGGAAGGAAGGAAGGAAGGAAGGAAGGAAGGAAAGCAGGCGTGACTTTATTGTTATGACATTCAGAATGTTGCTCTTTTAAGTCTCACGTGACTCTTCACACCAGGAAATCAAAGTACTACAAAGAATGTTTCTAAAAAGGTACAAGGCTTTGTCCCTGCTGACAGTCAGCAAAGGTCCAATACTGGGACTCTGCTGGTTCTGCCGGGGCGACAAAGCTTGGTTTCCTCGTCCTCTCTTACACTTCCTTCCTTCACACTTGCTTAACGGAGCTATTCCATCTTGGCTTCTCCGTTCCCCCTGCCTCAGCACACACACACACACACACACACACACACACACACACACACACACACACACACACACACACACACACACACACACACACACACACACACACACACACACACACAGCACTTTTTCTGCTTATTGCCCCTGTTCTCCCGTTTCTCTGCAGTGGCCCTTCGTGCTGCTCACATTTGTCTTTGCAAAAATGCTTTTAGCTTTTTCTGACTCCTTCTTTTTCTGGGCCTTAGACGTTCAACAGATGTGATGCAGGAAAAGCTTAGACAAACGCGTCAAACCTCACATGTTCAGATGAGTGTGGTGATGTGTACCTAAGCTGAGTATGGATACGTAGAAGTGCTGTTCACCCCATAGGATCCCAGTAGTTTGTGAACATGTGCTACATATAACTAGCAAGCCTCTAGTCTTCTTCTATGGTGTTTTGCTGACATAAATCAGATCTCTGTATCATGGCTTTGCACTGAGCCAGAATCCATCCTGGACTTCATTGTATTACTTCAGTCATTGACAAACGTCCTGTATTATAAACACGTTCATCATCATTCTCATGTTGAGGACACGGCCTCTGATCCACTGCTGCATCATCGCTAACATCCGTGATCACTTGGTCTCCCAGCAGCTCTCAGAGCGATGACAGCGATGACGGGCATCACGCTGCTGAAGACGTGGAGCGGGGAGGTGGAAGGGTGAAGCAGGCGCTCCGCAGGCATCTGCAGAGGAACACGCTGATTTATTCCTCCACCTTTTCTCCTCTCCTGATATGCTGTAATGGTTCCACTTTGCCGTCATGCTGAGGGATCTCGCATGTGTGTGTGTGTGTGTGTGTGTTTGTGTGTGGGTATGTGAAAAAGCGCCGACTCTGCAGTAACGGTACGAGACACGAGGTAAAGTGGACTAAAATGGATTTTCTCTCTCGGCCTCCTTCACGCTCCCATCCCCCAAGTTCTCATCTAATCGCGTGCTACAGTAAATTTGGATTCAGTGATCAGATTTTTTCGAATGAAGGCCTGAGACGTGACAAACAGTCTTTTGAGACAACAAACAAACCGAAGGAACAGTAACAGTAACTACAGAGCTTTAATCTCATTCAAACTCATGTAGATCATCTCCACAAACTCGGACACCTTCATTTTAAAAACAATGATTGGTCCGTTGGCTCCAGAACCAAAGCGATGGGCTGAACATGCTACAGATCATGGATGACTGTGGTTCTAACACCGAACACTGACTCTCGTGAACCGACTGTCGCATTGTGGTGTTTGCGGTTAATAGTTGGGTCGACTGAATGATTCTGAGAACGTCCATCAACGGTCGTTGCTGCAGCTTTCCTGCTTCTGACCCGCTCGGGTAGAACCTGTCGCGGTGAGGCTTCCCCCGATCAATATGAACGTCTCCTCTTCCTGCTGCTCGCCTGCACGCGCTCTTCATCAACAGACATTGGGCTGATGTGTTTCCACCCTGATGATGCTGAGAACTCCTCATCCATCAGCTTGAAACCCGATTCCATTTGCTGATGATTTCAGCCGTTCGTACCTCAGCTGCTGCGTCCGCACGCGCCCAAACTTAAATGGCCGATTCAGCACTTCTTCCTGGGCTCCGCTTCCGTTTCGGTGTCGCCCTCCTTGATACCCACAGGCCGCGTTCGCCGCTTCAGCCCCGAGCACCACAGGGAACAGACAAGCTTGTGTGAAGCATTTCATTTATGGAACCTGAGCCACATTCCTCTACTCATGGCCACAGGGCGAGCTTATTTCTACTTCCTGTGGGGTAAAAGGCGCCGGCCGCTACGACGCTCGTTTAGTTGATGACGTGAACTGAGGCGGTTTTCAGCGCCTCTCAGCTCATCCTCTAGTTGATGATAACTTGATTCAATTGGTGAAGGCAGACAATCTTTAAATGTAAATATCTGTGACTCAGTTCAGTAACTGTCCAGAACCACAGTCATGAGTCACAAGACACGCTGGTCTCCCAGCTTTACCTAATGTGATATTAATATCAGGAGAGAAAGTTTAAATGTTTTCCTTCTGTCTCTGCCTCCACCTCCTCTAAAACTGACCCTCTCTCTCTCCTGTAATGGGTGACATGCAGAGAAAAAAAGCTCTGTCGCAGCATTATCTTGAAAAGCACAGAGGGGGAAGGGCCCTGATGGATAGAAAGCCTATAGCGCAACACAGCCAGCAGCGAGGGAACAGCAGAAAAATAGGAGGACTAATCATTTCATAATCCACCTCAGAGCGGCTACAAGGAGGAAGGAGGAAGGAAGAAGGAGGAGGGAAGGAAGAAGGGAGGAGGAAGGAAGAGGGAAGGAAGGAGGATTGAAGGAAGGAAGAAGGAAGGAGGATGGAAGGAGGAAGGAAGAAGGATGGAAGGAGGAAGGAGGAAGGAGGAAGGAAGAAGGAAGGAGGATGGAAGGAGGAAAGAAAGGAGGAAGGAAGGAGGATGGAAGGAAGGAAGAAGGAAGGAGGAAGAAAGGAACAAGGAAGGAGGATGGAGGAAAAAGGGAGGAAGGAAGGAAGGAGGATGAAAGGAGGATGGAGGAAAAAGGGAGAAGGGAGGCTGGGATGTGCATGTGCGCTGCAGCGCTGGGATCCTGGTGATATTATCGCTCCACACTGAGCGTAGCTGCTCCACCAACGCCAGCTTTCAGGTGGATTCGTCACCTCTCTCTCCTCGGCTCCTAAAGCAACAGTGCGGCATCGCCACCGGCCCGCCGTGCGTTACAGTAGGAGCTCCAGCGCTCTCACACTGGATGATGGAGAGTCTGAGCCGCCGCTGCAGCTGCAGGCGCCGTGGCGACGAGACCTCTCGCTGCAAACTGCAGCAGGAAGTCCTGACTTCAGAACGACTGCACGGGAAGTGGGACCCGGTACACAGAACCTGCTTTCACATTTTGACTGTCATTCGTATGACAACGCTTCTCCGGGTTTTGGCCAATTGGTCAAACTGACTCTCAGAACCTCCTATTTGTTCCCGGTGGTAAAGAACCTTGGACCCAGCAGCAGAACCAACAGCAGAACCACACATCTGGTGACACTGTTTCTCCCATTGGATACAATGAAATTGACACATTCCTGTTTATTCAGAACCACAACTACCATTAAACGGTGGAGAACGAACCACAGAGCTGTTCTGAACCAGGTTGTTCCTCTGATCCACCTGCACACACACACACACACACACACACACACACACACACACACACACACACACACACACACATATTACTGCACGGCTCCATGTGGTGCCGGTGCGTCAGCAAGTGGTAGCTGTGCGACTTTGCCAGTGTTTGTCTCCTTGAGGGAACCGGGATTTGCCAACACACCCTGTTGTGTGAAACGAAGGGGGGGGGGGGGGGGGGGGGATGTTCTGTGTGGGAAGGTTTTGCTTACAAAGGAGCACCATTCAGCTGAGGCGTCCACCTGAATGAGGCAAGCTGAGACGTACGACCCGATCGATGAGCGGATACAAGCCTCCCAGCCCGGCCAGCTCAGCAGAAAGAACCAGGGGCAGCAGGAACAAAAACGAGGGTGTGCAGAAAGTGACCCCCACCCCCATCCGGCGCTCCTTCCTCCCCCCACACTGCAACTCCCTCCCTGTAACCCCTCCTCCGTGCCTCCGCTCTCCTTCTCTGCAGCAGACTAGAGCACAGTCAGCTACTACGTGTTACGCTATAGCACAAGCAGTGAGCTAAGATTGGGAGGGGGAGCGAGGAGGTTCTGGGGGGGTGGGGGGGTGGGGGGGGGCTGAATAGCGATAATAAGCAATCCAGCGCTCTGCTCTGAAATCAGGGCAATAAAGCAGCAAGGGCTGTCAGGTGGCGGGGAGAGAAGGGGAAAGGAGGCGAGCGGAGCTGCTGCTCCCCGAATCACACGCCGGTCCGCGATCGCCTCTTCAAACGCGCCGTTTCCATTTGCTGATGAATTGGCAGAGACGCTCTCCGCAGAGCAGAACCTCCGGCATCTGCACCGCAGCTCACCTGACTCTGCTGCTGCTGCTGCTGCTGCTGCTGCTGCTGCTGCTGCTGCTGCTGCTGTGTCCCCCTTCACCCGGACCAGCCTCAGTGCCACCAGCTGGCACCGAAACTGTGGACTGCAACACTGTCAAAGTCACCTCAGCTGTCTCACACACACGCACGCACGCACGCACGCACACACACACACACACACACACACACACACACACACACACACACACACACACACACACACACACCTGCCTAAGTTAAAGTTACTGGTGACCACTGTCTGAAGTGAGTCATGGTGTGTGATAAGCTGTTACCTGGATCCTCAGCTGCTTCAGGCTTGTTTTTTTTTTTTTTTTTTTTTGCTGAGCTACATGTTTTATATTTCATTTCCTCTTTGAATATTTTGACATGTGTTGATTTAAATGTGGTCTTACCTACTTTACTGTACGACTGGATGAGGCTCCCTCACTGGCTCCTCTGAGTCCTTAGTTAATAGTGTCTAACTCCACTCTCACTCTCACTTATACCAGTGTGGACAAGGTCAAAGGTCAGCGACAGGCTGGGTTCATCCAGATGTGTTCAGCAATGTGAGCCGTCACCACTGTGGCTGTGATGGTTTCCCACCAGCCAAACAGTGAACCACAGAGCAAAGCAAAACTTCCAGTTTTTCACCAAAACCAGGTCTATGACATGAAAACACTTCCCTGAAGCTCCCACGTGTCCCTGAGACCCTGCTTTCACAGTGACCTTGACCTTTCACCAACACCTCTTTAGTCCTTTGAGCCAAATAGTAACTTCTATTCCAGCTCCACAGTAGTAATCGCATTAAGGTGGATGAGAACGTAGAAAGTCTCCAGCTGCAGCCGTCGACGTCGCAGAGGCATTAAAACCAGCAGTCGTTATCTGTTTATAGCACCAGTTCCTGTTTCTGGTTGAGTTCATGCTAATAACCAACATAAAAGCATTAAACGCTCGCTTGGCTTACACTACATGTAGTGAGCTGCACCACTGCTGTGTTCTCTGTGGACGTCAGTGTTCTTGCTGCAGCCTCGGTGCAGCTCACCTGCTGACGGCTGCGATGGTCACCGTGTCCTGACCTGCTGCGTCCAACCACACTTCACTTTGCACTGTCCACTGCATTTGTGTGATACGCAGGTATTTCAATATATAGGTCAATATACTACACATATATATATATATATATATATATATATATATATATATATATATATATATATATTAACCTATATATTCAATATAGGTTGTCTTAGTCAATTGCTGCTTTGAAAGCGTTCGGATACAGATGTTCTTTGTGCCGAATGAACAAACCCACACACACACACACACACACACACACACACACACACACACACACACACACACACACACACACACAGGTGGACACAGAGCCATAACTCACTCCACTGACACTGACTTGGGAAGTTGGGCTACATAAAGAACAGACCGGAGCCCTGAATCATCCCCCAACGGACTGAACGGTCATGTACCTAAAACGCAGGGAGATAAAAAAAAAACGAGAAGAGGAACTGAGGAGCCGCCTCCATCATGTGCCCATGAACTTACTACTAAACAAACTACCACTGCGAAGTTGTTGGTCCAAGCAGTTGCAGGAATAAGTTTGCGCCGAGCAGAGCGCACGGCGCCACGCGCGGATGTTTGCGCACAGCATTTGCACACTGTGAGACCGAGCGTGCGGCGGAAGCAAGCGGCCCCCTGCTCGGACACTCACCCGCGCGTATTTGGACGAGTAGGGGTCCTCGAACAGAGCCCACATCCTGGGCTGCCACACCTCCCACCACGTCGCCCTGCGGCCGTCCTCCTGCATGCACAGCCGCTTCAGGTCGCCGTCTGCGCCGCCGGTGAGCGCCGGGTCGTTCTCCGGCTCGTCCGGCTCCGGGGTCTCGAAGCTGTCCAGCGCCTCCTCCGCGTCGCGGTGCTGCCGGTAGTTCATCCAGCAGCACGCCTCCACGTCCGTCTCGTCGATGCCCCAGAAGGCGAGCTCCTCCTCGAAGAGCGGCCCGCACACATCGCTGGGGCAGTGGAGCTTCCCGGTGCGGTAGTAGTTGAGGATGAAGGCGAACGTGCCCGGGTGGCGGTCGAAGAAGAACTCGTCGGACTTCGGGTCGTAGTCGAAGTTGCTGAACGCGTCGGGCTCCGTCAGCCAAGACAAGCGCGTGCCCGGCAGCGTCTTCAGGGTGCTCCGGTACGTCTCGTGTCGGACCCCGCCGCAATTGATCACGATCTTCTCGCTATCTGACGCCGAGCAAGTCATGGCTGCGCTGGGGCATGCTTCGGTGCGTCGGTGCGCTCTGCTCGCGGCTCGTCCCCGTCCACGGCCACCATCCGCTCCGTTCTACCGTCCCGGTGAGAAGTGACGGGGCTATGAGAGCGGAGGGGGAGGAGTCTGGAGAGGTGTGTGACAGAGAGACGGAGAGAGAGTCCGCAGCCTCGTGGACGGCGCAGCGTGCGCGCTGCGGACTTTATGAATCAATAGAGTCAACGGCTGAATGGATTCAGCGCTGATCGGATGTTTCCACGGTGGAACGCGGCTGAATCCACGAAGTCGTGAGCTAAAGTGTGAAGATGACGGGACCAAGTCCGAGATACGAGCACGTCGTGCACATCACATGAATGTTGGAGCGAACATGCTCCGGTTCCGGCTCAGACCTGCTGGAGGGTCCGGTCCGACCATAGTCTAGTTAGCAGCAGCAGCTGCTCTGTGTGAGTCTGAGGGGAGATGTTTAACCAGCACGTTTAGACAAATAATTATAAATAATTGAGCTTTATTGATCCCACATTGGGGAAATTAATCTCTGTACTTCAACCCGTCCCCTGAGGAGCAGTGGGCAGTTACAGTGCGGCGCCCGGGGAGCTATTGAGAAGTGCTTTGCTCAAGGACACACCTGGTGCCAGAAGCAGGGCTTGAACCTGGCACCTTCTGCTTCCGGGCCACAAAAAAACAGACTTCTCTGCAGCAGATGGGCGTTTTATTAAACCTTCTTGTTTACATCTTCTTTGATTGTTGATGTCGCCATTGTTTTGTGATTCACGTCTCGTTTTCTTCATCTCTCTCTAATAATGTTCTGTTTCAGTTTGCGTCTCTGTAGGTCGTTTTGCTTCTCTTGCTCCCATGTCATCATGTTGTTGTACAGTTTGAAATGTGCGCCGCTGACTTCTACATGACAAAGAGTCATAAAGGCAGAATATATTAAAATAGATAAAAGACTAGAGGTAGTAAAGCTGTCTGTCTGTCTGTCTGTCTGTCTGTCTGTCTGTCTGTCTGTCTGTCTGTCTGTCTGTTTGTCTGTCTGTCTGTCTCTTCTGCTGCATCACTCCCTCCTCCCTGCTGCCTTTCAATCTACTAAAACACTTAGATCAATTAGAGCAGAGCAGGAGGGATATGATAGAGTGTTTCACGCCCACTGCCCATACCCCCCCCCCCCCCCCCTCTCTTTCCAGGATAGTCCCTCTACTTCCAGCAAGACAGAGACAAAGAGAGAGAAAAGGGGAGAGGGGAAGGCCAGAAGCACGACGGGTATTTGCTGAGCTCCACAGAACGGGAGAAAAGACTGCAGACCATCAGATCATTAGAGCTCTGCTACTCTCTCTCTCTCTCTCTCTCTCTCTCTCTCTCTCTCTCTCTCTCTCACACACACAGTTTATTCTCTCAATTTCTTCCACCTCTCCTTATCCCCTCCCTCCCTCCTTCCCTCCCTCACCATTGCAGAGCTTATGTGTTGTGTTGGTCTGTTGAGAACCGTATGCAGCAATGTGCTCTGCTGTGAGAGACGACTCAGGAACACACCGCGAGGCGCTGTGGCCTGCTGCAGTCATAGCTGGTACAGGGTAACACAACGTGCACGTACCCAAACTGGTCCACGTGGACCCAAATGGACCGAAAACTATGTTTGAATATGAAAAGTTTGTTTAAATGAGCACAGAGGAAGCTGGAAGGCAAAGAGGAAAGACTCAACTACCGAACAGAGAAGAACCACTACTACAAGTAACACAAAGTGACCGACAGTAACTGGAGATCAAAGAGAAGCAGGAAAACATGTTGATCTGTCAGGAGGCTGCTGAAAACAGAAACTAATACTCACTGTCTGGAACAGAGAGACACTAAATGACTAACGGAGCAACAAACAGACAAACTGGAACGATGACACGCACACAATGGAGCCAATAAAGAGGACACAGGACTCGTCCCAAACCAGACTAGCGCCTCCTGAGGAGGGAGCAATGACCTGTAGCAGGAGGATGGGCAAGTGCCACCACTACTTTTTCTGCAATATTCTCACGCGAGAAACATGACGTAAAAGAGGAAGAGTTAACGCTGGCCCATGATCACTTACCAGACGGAGGTGTTGGTGCTGTCCATGGTGCTGAAAGTGAAGCTGATCAGGCTCAACAGCAAACGCCTGGGACGTGACTGCTGTAACCGCAGATGTGCGAATTCCTTTTTCGCATCCAACATTTACAACAACAAAGTAGCATGTTCATGTGTTTTTGGACAAAAAGCCACACACTGTACCTGTGTGAGGTTCTTGTCATACAGTGGTCACACACTTCACTGCTGGAAATATTGAAACCCGCTGAGTTGTCTGTACACCTGTCCCTGCTCCTCAGAGTCTGACTGAAGTCAGACATAGAGGTGGAAGGTGAATGCTGAGGCTGTGTCTTAGTCTTCCAGGTAGAGGGAAAGTAGCCTTAACTGAGCCTTGTATGATTTAACTGAGCTCTTCAACAACGGTCCATGGAACCTGAAGTCACTGGTTCAGTTCAGTCACCTGCTTCTGTCTGTGACTGTTCTGTCACCTTTTCTCTTTCTAACAGGATTCAACTGATGGATCTGGAAGCAACTACATAAACCGCCATGTGTTCTGTCTCTAGATGACCACAGTATGACACCACACGTGTCTTCCATGTAGGAAGCAAAGGGGATTGTGTGTCAGTTTGTGATGCAAAACGACAACAGGTTCAAAGAAAAGGCAACCACCAGACGAGTGAACAGGAGAAGTGAGTCCAACTGCCTGAGCCCAGAAACCCACACACGCTCTGCCTCCATGTCCCTCCACAGGAGGTCAGCATCAGCGTTCTGTCCCGCGGGCCCCCGGCTGCCTTTCCTCTCTTTGCTCACGTGAACTGACCCTGTAGGACGTCTCTGGTTTCCAGCCTTTTGGCAGAGTGGCGCTAGTTCCTACTGAGAGATCCATGAGCAGTTGAGTCAACACTCCGTCAGTTCAGCAGTATGAAATTCAGTGGTTCGCAAACATCTAATCGATGTGGATCCAAACGGTCTGAAGGTCCAAAGGTCCAAAAGGTCAAACCCTGACCCTTATGGCATTTATGGTAAACATTATGTTAATCAGCTATTTATTTATTTATTTATTGCTCTGCAGGTGTTTCCTCTTATGACGCAGGCTGTCGCAGGTCGGACGTTAAGATGACTGAACATATACAGTAGAGTCGACGTGTAACATCTGTACCAGCGGCCGTAGCAACAGAGGCGGGAAACTGAGCTGTTGCTACGGCCGCTTCACCTGGATCCCCGTCCTCCCTCCCACTCTGTGCAGTGCAGCCTGCGTTCCTGACGGTTCGCTGCAGGTGGAGGCAGGGACATCTAAGGGCCAAACCGGAGAACTACAGAAGGAGCCGACCACTGCAGTCCCCCCTCCCGCCTCCCTCCAGCTGCCAGCGTGTCCCCTACAACCTCACCTGGCTCCTCTCGCGTCCACCTGACCGCTGAGGACGGGCTCGGTGCTCCACAGGAAGCTGAGGGTTTGACAGGACTCGTGTTTAGACGTACAGTAAGATATAGAGAAAGTAAACGGCTTCAGTTCCATGAGAACTGATGAATTATTCAGTTATGATGAAGCTACTTTGTTACAGTATTTTAAACTTTAATCAACAGCTTGTGGTTGTCATCATACTGTATTCTGCAACAGCTGTTACTAATCTTAACCTGTGGTTGTTCTCTTGTTACTAATCAACGTGTTTTACCAGAGCGAAGGTCAGAGCAGATCTGCCTCTGAGTGCAAAACAGTGGCTGCACACGTCCTTTAAAAGCGGGCTTTGCTACAAATGCGCTTTGTCACAGAAAACAGCTGAATGTGTTTGAACGTCTGTTCTGCAGTGAAATATGATGTCATCCGACAAAATGCTGCATTGGTCCAGTGGTCCAGTACGAGCAGACCATCAGTTCCTTCTGCTCCCCCGGAGGAAAACCCCAAAGAGCTCAGACGACGTGGGCGCGATGGCATCCTGGGCTGGTGGCAGCGTGGTCACTCCATCACTATGAGGACGTCTTCTTCTGTGTGACGTCCTCACGATGACTGATGTGACAGGGAAGAGGCTGAAAATCTAAATGATGAGCCGCAACCAGGAAATGAGGTTCTATTGGGACGACGATGCTCAAGAACCAGCAGCCGTAGTGGAGAGATGTCAGGGAGCACAGAGAAGGGAGAGGCACACGTTCAAACCTCCGTGAGTCCAATAGTTGTGCGCGCATTTGTAGCGCCCTCTGGTGGTCACTACCGGGAACTGAGCGCACGCCGGGATTTAAAGTGCACAATAACTGTCATGTTTTATCATGACATCCCGATGATAGATAGAATTTCTGGAACAGGAATCTGAGAGCTGTGATGGGTGCAGAGAGCACGTTACATCACCTGAGTCCAGCTCACGCAGCCATAATAAATGAGCACAGAGGAGATCAGGACGCCGCTGCAGGGATTAATATTTAGTGACAGACGCCGATGGACAGGACGAGACAAGGACGTTTCAGAAAGAGGAAGGAAAAGTACAAACCAGGTTCCAGGTGCTGCTGAGTCCGAGTCACCGCGTGTGACAGGTGACACACAAACAGCCACATCAAGGTCATTGCTTTTATAAAGTCAGCTCTTTGTTTCCTTCCTGAGAAGCTGCTGATAAGTGTTCGGCTGCATTTGCAGTTTTTTTTTTGCAGTGAACACGTTTGAGGCCTTTTCATCAAACTCATCACTTCAGCTACTGTGAGCGAAGCCGTGTTCTGGGAGCCCGTCTGAAACTGAAGCTGGGAGCAACACAGGTCCGTCCCTCAACACGGAGCCCGGCAGTTCTCCATCATCCCTCCATCCACCAATCAGCCGGTGTCGCTCATCCCTCGTTACTGGCTAATTAATAAAACTACCCTTGGCTAATAATTGTCTACCATTTATAGGAGACACCAGGGAGCCAGGCAGAGAGACAGAGGCAGCGGTGCAGGGTACAATTATGTTGAGCTAAAGCACACATGGACTCATTACAGCTTATTCTTAGACGCATGTGAGAAAGAGGAAGGAAGCAGGAGGACGACTCAGGTTTACTGCAGTTCAAAGAGGTTCTAGGAAGACGTTCTCATAACGTTCATCACTGCCTCATACTGTGTCAGAGGCTTAATGATGATACTGTATGACACATAGCACTGATGACAATGGGACATGGTGGCCTTGACCTTTGACCTCTAACCAGCCAACTATGCAACTATTAAGTATGCACTTAATCCCAGAGTCTAAACCCAAATTGCACAGTAATGCTGAGGCTGATTATTATAAAAAAGGATCAGAACACAGCAAACGTCAGCATCAATTCATCCAGATGACAGAAGATCAAAATGCTGGGACCGTGTGCAGATCCAGATGATCCAGATGTGGCAGATCAGTGATGGTAATATGAGCCATGCGTTGGTTTTGACTGATTAATGTTCTGTATTCATGTTTTTGGTGTAAACGCATTTTCCCGGAAGTTAATGTGCAAACGCTCCACCCTGGTTCTGTAACGCGTTTAATTTGTTGAGCATCCGCCGCCACCGGAAGTGAAGCTGCCGCACCCACGTCCTCTTGACTGCAGCTTTGGCTCCGCCCGCGCCGTTGGACCTCTTCACCCGGACGTGTCTGAGTAGAGGATTCGGTTTGAGTTGACACCCGGACTGGACGCAACTTCAAAACCTTCGGCGCGTTTGTGTGACTTTTTCTGACTTTCTGACGTTTGAGGAGTTACGTGTCATTCAACGCGGCCGTCGGTTTTTGATTGTCGGAGCGGCCGCAGTTTGTCCGTGTGACTTTGCCTGAAGGAAGACGAACTTTTCCAGCTGTTTCTTCGGAATCATGGCCTGTGAGTCGCCCGAGGACCGTCACCGACGAATGTCCTGTGAAGGAGACGCTCTGTCAGGTGAGTTCACGTCTGCTCCTCCGTGAGTCTCGTCTGGACGCGTCGTTCTCACTGCTGGGATTCTTTCACAGATGAGCGGATCGGGGAAGCTCTGATCCAAGAGTAAGTTCATTTTTATTTCTTTGCTTTATACACTGATGTGCGACAAATGGTTCGTTGTGACGTCATCGACAATCATGTGTTTTACGTTTTGTAAATGTTTGTGTTTATGATCATAACATGATTGATGGTTTCTCCTATTTGTGGCCCTCGTCAGTAGAAGTATCCAGTTTCACATCCAAGGTAACAAATGTGAAAACAGAAAAAAATCATTTAATCATAGTTTTAGATACTTTTAGAGACAAACAAAAGTGTCAGTAACATGTTCACATTCAGATTTTTTCCCCATCAACTAAGGCGAACTTTTTCAGATAAGATGAATGATAAAGAACTAGAATGACTCAGCAGTGAAATAGATGCACCGTGTGTCATAAACTGGACCTTTTACACAGCATCATAAACATTGTCTTGTGAAACTCTTGATGTAGTTTCAGTTTCACTTTAAGTCACATAAAGAACCAACAACCACTGTATATGCTATATTATGACTCATAGAGGAAGTGATGGTAGAGAAACATTCTTCACGGATGTGTTCATCACCGTCACATTAGAACCTAGTGTCCACATGCTAATGAGCGAACAGCTCATTAGCTGAGCTGTGATGTTCCAGGGTCATAGAGGAGGAGCTGAAGGAGGTTCGCTCCGAGGACGTCCCCCCTTTCACCCCCGTGGCTGTAAACAGACAGAGCGACCAGGAACAGAAGATGGTCAACCAGCTCGCCACCATGGTTCGCATCATCGGAGACAAAATGCACTCGGACCGGGCCTTCCAGGAGTGAGTTCCCAAAGCTTGCGCTCACACGCTCAAAGGCTTCAAGCTAAAAGGCTTCCTTCTTCCTAATGGTTCCGTTTCAGTGCAATCGACGGGATGGTCCAGATCTCGGACTCCAAGTGGGACCGGTTCCGGCAGGTGGCAGACAAAGTGTTTGAGCATGGGATCACGTGGGAGAGGATCGCCGTGCTCATCTACGTCGCCGGCAGGCTGGCCGTCAAAGTGAGTGAGCGGGCCCGCGGTTCCGCCCGCGTGGGCCGGGCTTCGGTTCAGAACACTGTCAAAGCACTGTAACATCATGAGGAAGCGCTTCAGAGACTCTCTGGTTTAAAGAAGTAGAAAAACAGAAATACAATAAACAAAAAAAAAGGATACTCAACATGTTTGTAGCACGCGTTCATAGAGTCACGTTAAACTTCTCTCTCTCATGTTAATATTCAAATATATATTGTTGACATCATCTGTCTGCATTGGGCAGTTTGAGGTTTAGCACCACGTGTCCCAGACCACCGGCTTCCGTCACGGTGTGTTTGTGTCCTGCAGATGGTCAGGGCTCATCTCCCTCAGTCGGTGAGGGACGTCCTGCGGTGGACGGTGGACTACTTCAAAAACCACCTCCTCAACTGGGTGCAGAGTAACGGAGGATGGGTAAGAGAGCGCGCGTCACCGGGCCCGGCGAAACGCTGACGCGGCAGATTCAGGCCCGCGGCCGTCGAGCAGCGTTGTCCTCACGCGCCTGTGCCGTCGCGTCCACAGATCAGCAGCTTCTCGGTGCTGGCCGCCGTGTCCATGCAGCGCGTGTCCTCCATTAGCAGCTACGGCCTGGTGCTGGTGTTCGTCGCCGGCGTGGGTCTGGGCAGCATCGTCACCTGGAGGATGACCAGATGAGACGCGTTTGGATGCTAGCAGACATGAGTGCAGTGTTTACCAGAGAGAGGCCTCCTCTCCTATTTTATTCATTTATCTGTGGAAAAACTTGAAAGAAACAGAATTGTTAGTCCTTCATTTCTTGTTTATGAACTACGTTTCTTTTTACCAACCTTCTCTCTGACGAACAGCTGAATTTAAACTGAATGAAAGGCGTTTATGGTCGTAAGCTGACATGTTTACGCTGATATTTGAAAGTCCGAATGTTTCCTCGTCTGGTCCTTTTTATAATAACATATGTCTCTACCATTACTCATCAGGTAATTGGTCAGTATTGGGTCTGCACTGGTTCTGTATTGTACCTAACTGGGAATAAAAGATTTGAGTTTCTCAGCTTATGTCTTGTTTTTCCAACGTTAACATCTGGTTACTGTGGTCAAACAAAAACAAACACTATGTCGTAGAACCAGTGTTCTGGAGGTTCTGCTGGCAGTGTGGACAAACTGTCCACCTACTGGGCACTAATAGCTGTTCTGGTACTAGACCTCTGTACTGGTTCTGGTTAAATGGTTCCACTGTGGATCTGTGTTAGTCACTGTTTCTGACACCAGGGGGCAGCATTGACGAACTTCACACCACTGAACTGTGAGTAAAGGCAACTTTACGCTATTTAAAATAAATTTAGAAAATATTCCCCTGATGTGACTGCGTCTGTCAGTGAGTCTGGTGACGTTATGTCATATACCATCAAATGTGTGTGTGTGAACCTTTGTTTTCTGTGCTGTGTGATCAGAAACGTCAGAAAGACGCGGTAGCAGCATCCTCAGGTCCATTTAGTGCTTTAACCAGTGTTTGGGTGCGATGGACCGGTGGAGACTTTGTGATGGTTTTAGCTCTTGTGCTTTAGCTGATGGTGAAGTCTTCACAAGCGGTGCAGTCAGGTCACTTTACAGCATTTCAGCAGTGAGCATGTGCACAGCTGCACGTTCTGGACCGGCTCCATCCGGTCGCTGTGAGAACTCAATCAGAGGAATGTCCACATGACATGTGACATGTGCTATCGCACACGTAGTCCCCGGGTTCTTTACATTAGGTCCTGATCAGTTACAGTAGCTTGACTATCTCACCACTTCCTTCCTGTGCAGTTCTGCTGGGACTCGCGTCCAGGACGTCCTGCTGCGTTCGCTTCCTGTGTGATAGCGTTGACTTCCTGGAGGCTGTGACTCCCAGGATTTAATACATCCGACCTGCATCATGACCTCCAGCTGTGAAATGCCACAGTTCTAGGTACATATGTGGGTTTTAATTAAGTTTTTTAGGGAGCTATTGCTCAAATGTACAAACACAGAGCATCAGGTGCTGCTGTACAATTCCCTCATCCATCATCCTGCGTGCTTCTGTTCTGAAAGAACCAGCTAGAACCCATTCAAAGTCCTGTCCGCTCACCGATCGACGCAAGCTTCTATCTGAGGATTCACCAGACCCATCAGCTGAAACACAGCGACCTCATCATCAATGGGTTCACGGGGGTCTGCAGTCGTACATCTGCACTTCAGCCACTGGAGACTCCGCTTCATCACATGGTGCAACACCCGACAGCGACTGTGACGCATTCCACAGTAAAAGGATTCAGAGGAATCTACTGACATATAGGTGACATACAGCTTATGGTGGTGAGTGATGGGACCAGTTTGATCCACCCCTTTGGCAGCAGGTCTAGAATCAGCTTTGGGTGTGTTTCAACTCATCTCTCGTCTGAGCAGAGTGTGTGCGACTACGCATCTCCCTCCTCAGAAGCCTATATGTTATGTAGAATTCTGCATTAATATAACACGATTCATGTGATACTGGTGACCGGTTACATCACGACTGTCTAAGCAACATGCAAAAACACACACACGGACAGAAAATTTAGCCAGAGGCATTTTACTTCTCGAAACACAAAACCACTTCACACAAACCACAGAAGAAAAGAAAAACAGCCACTGAACCCTCCATGGACTGTACTCACATCCTGTTCACTAGAGGAATGTGTGTGTGTGTGTGTGTGTGTGTGTGTGTGTGTGTGTGTGTGTGTGTGTGTGTGTGTGTGTGTGTCCAGACCACTTTTGCTTTTTGTGTTTCACTTCTGGAAACGCAGCTCTTTTCCGGGATTTGTGTTGCAGCTACTTTGTATTGTTGGTTCACATCAGTCAACATTTACGACAAACACAAACGCTTTCTTAATTATAGAATCTCTTCTTTTATTTATGGAGGAGCCGGTGAACATCTGCGTTTCTTACACACATTTGTCAGCTGGCATCGTTTCCATTACAGTGTTTGTCAGTGGTTGAAAAAAAGACACGCTGGTTCCAGATGCAGGTTGATTCACAGGAAGGTGGAACCCAAAGTGTTTACCAACACCCAGAACCACAGTCATCAGCACAGAAAGCAGCTGGTAGATATGAAGCTAATGCCAACATGAGCCCCGTTAGCAACAACAATAAATGGGGTGAATTCACATTTTCAATGTCATAAATGCAAAAGTGTAAGAAAACAGAACAGAGCCACAGCTGGACCCCGACCCAGACGTTCCTCTGCTCTGGGACCATGTTTGATCGGGTTCACTTCAAGTCAAAGGGGAACAGCTGTCAGATCGTCTTCATGTGTGTGAGATCAGGCAGGAAATCAGGCTCCTCAGCGCGACCGAGGCCGAAGCACGGATGCTTCGTGTGGAGGGTTTATCAGAGAATGTGGCCTCGAGCTCAGAACCGACCCGGAGTCGCTTCGCGTTCACACACTAGACGCTGGAGTCAAAGCAGGAAAGTAGCTCTGTCCTGACTCCACCTCACAACTAAACACACTGAGACACAGAATGACACCATCGCATACAGTAATCACATTTTTAGACTTTTTAAACATATGAAGCACAAATAATTTGATCTGCATCCATGAACAAACCGGACGAAGCCAATCGGAGCTCGCGGCTTCCCGGAGTCTGCTCCTGAATCAGAGCTAGTCTTCGAACTTCATGACTCCGTCGAAGCCGTGGTACTCGAAGGGCTCCAGCACGGGGCTGCAGGTCTCTTGAGCAAGGCAGGCCATCCTGTTGCTGGCGCAGCTGCCCTCTCGGCCCGGCTCCATGTACACGGCGTCGGCGGACTGGACCGACGGGTCCTGGTCGAAGTAGTTGTGAGGCCGCAGCAGCACGCCGCCGCCGTTGCCCACGGTTACCGTGTTGGGAATGTCCTCGGCGTGAGGGATGTGGAGGAAGCCGGCGGTTACCCAGGCGACCAGGTCCTGGCACACGCAGCTCGGTTACGCTTTGAAGCCGCATCGTGCGTTTTCGCGCGCGCGCGCGTTGGTCTCAACTCACCTCGTTGTCGATGCTCTCGTTGTCGTCGATGAACTTGCTGAAGTCGACGGCGGGGGTCCACATGTTGTTCTGGTTGTACAGGCTGCTGCTGGTCTGCTCCAGGTCCTTGTGTTTGGTGACGGCCACCTTGTACCTGCTCACAAAAGAGCAAACGGTTTTAAGAGTCACATCCTCCGCATGGTGCTCCACCTTCAGACGGGCCCTCGGTTTGTTTGATTATGTTTACATAATAAAGAAAATAAAACTTAAACTCAGAAGTACCTAATATTTACTTTGCTGCTGATTTTACTTGGAGTACTACACTCCTTCTTGTTTGAGGCTTTACAGAAGGACGCTGTGTTTCCATTCCATCTTCAGCGTCTGAGTCCATAGTTGGGATGTTTGTGTGTGCGGTTGCTGCATTTTGATCCTGTTTGGGTCTCTGTGTTATTGTGCCTCGAGGCCAGTGCTTTTCCCAGGCCTCTGTAACATCAGCTAATAATAACCAGCGCGTTATGAGAAGGAGGTGGTGGTTACCCCAAGCCCCCCCCCCCCCCCCCCCACTCACCTGGCCCAGGACATGGATCTCTCCTCAGCCTCGCTCTCGGGGAGGTGGTCCCCGGCGAAGCTGTACACCTGCAGCCTGTAGGAGCGCGCGTGGCCCCAGCGGTTGGTCCTGTTGCTGGCGATGTGCAGGTAGCGCGGCGTCTTGGTGCCGTGCCTCAGGGCCGCTTCCTGTGGGGAGCAAGCGGCAAAGTCGGCGCGAGCCACAGACCGGAGACCTGTTCAACGGAGCGACGGCAGCAGGGAAAGCACGTGTGACGCCCGACCTTTTCGGTCCTGACTTGATTCTCCACCAGCTCAGGGACCATAGCGTGCTGCTGCGGCATCCACGGCAGGGACCTGTTCACGTACTGCATGTCTTTGGTCTGGAAAACATTCTTTACTCCTACGGAGGAAGCAGTTCTCAGAAATTAGTCACGATCGTGCAGCTCCCGTCATCAGATATGACGTCTGTGCACATTCCTAACGAAACCACAGCCAAACTCCTGTTCCTGTGCCACTTCATGTTCTCCTGCACTAGTGGAGTCCAGATGTGCCTCATCAACGCTGATATTCAGTGGATTAGATATTATTTAGCTTATATAGTAACTATAGTTATCACATTTAACTTGAAGCCTGTTTGTTTGGACTCTATGTTCTTCTCGCTCCGTGTTATACTGTATTAGTCTCTTTCCTGCACTCACCCAACACATCCAGGTCCACCTTGAAGTTGATGAAGTGGGTGTGGATGTTCCCCAGCACTTTGTCCGCCACCTGGTGCCCGTACTTCAGGTTCCCGTCCACCAGGTAAGAGGAGGAGATGTAGCCCGTGGCGTGCACCTTGGCCTCCACCGACCCGCTCTGGTAGAAGATGAAGTCCCACATGTAGTCGTAGTTCCCTATGGCCGTGATGGTCCTGAACACCAGGGCGCTGTTCGCCATGCCCCCGTAGCTGTTGTGGAAGAAGTCGGCGAAGTGTCTCCGCAGAGGCTGGCCCATGTTGTGCTCAAAGACGCAAATGGAGTTGCGGAACCGGATCGGAGCCGGGGCGTCGATGTAGCGGTACGTGTCCACGAACGCGGCTTCGTGGGGACAGTCCACGCCGCGCACCAGTTCGTGCGCGAAGCGGCCGATGCCGATGCTCGAATCCAGAAACTTGGTCATCATCATGCCGGGGGTCAGGGACCCGTACACGGACATGGCCTCCTGCACGCTCAGCTCGTAGATGATCCTGTCGCCCTTGAAGCGCACGTCGAACACCCTCATGCCCGTCAGTGAGCTCAGTCCGAAGGCGAAGCTCCAGTCCATGTACAGGACGTGGTTCTTGTCGATGCTGAAGCGTTTTCCCTCTGCGTAAAACAGCTGCGGGCCGATCTGCAGAGGCCGGTTCCTGGGTTTCAGGGAGCCGTAGTCCGGCCGCTCCTTGTAGACGATCTTCTTAACGGAGCCCTCGTCGTACTTCTGCGAAAGCTGTTCCACCGAGTCGAAGTAGACGCCGTTATAAAACACGCGCTCCACCTTCCAGTCGCGCTCGTGCACGCTCTCGTGGTTCACCTGCACCTCGAAGCCCACCGGGTGGATGTACATTCCGCTCATCTCCCTGAAGAACGACACCCACGTCTTCCTGTCCCCAGAGCTCACACCGCGGGGCATCTGCTCGAACATGTCCAGCATTCCCCCCTTGTCCACGTCGAAGCTCTCTTTCAGAAGCTTTTCGAGTTTGGAGAAGACCTCCCTGTGCATGAACTCGAACAGGAGCGCGTATTCCCCGATGGTGACCGTGCGCGCATTGATGGGCAGCTCCGTCTTGAATCTCTCCACGGTGACATCCCTGTGGTAGGTCGGGTTGGGAAGAGGTCCCACTACGTACTCCTTAACGTGGCCTTTGGTGCCGTGGAAAACCACGACTGTCGCTTCTCTCGGAGGCTTCTGGCCTTTTCCCTCCAGGTAGGAGAGCGCAGCGGACTTCTTTGGCAGAGAGAGGTCTATGAGGAACAGGAAGTTCTGCGACGGCTTGGTGAGCTGGTTGGTGGATATGTCCAGGTCCTTTTGCTTGAGCATGTACTGCTGGACCAGCAGGTACTCCTCCCGCGTGAGGTCGGCGAACACGAGGCTGCGCTCGTCGTGCTCGCCCCGCAGCGCGTGGACGCGCTGAGCGGAACACTTGGGCGTCCTGTTGGAGTGGATGGCGATCAGGACGACGTTGAGGATGAGGGAGACGAGGACGAAGAGGATGAGCGCCCACTTCACCAGAGAGTTCATCTTCGCTTCCCCCATTACGCACGGGCTCGGAGAGCGACACGGGGATAATGGCGAGAGAGCGCGTGAAGGAGCGAGGGAAGGTGGAGACGCGCCTCCTTTCCCACACGTCCCTCCGTCGACTCTACGCCCCCACGATCCCTCCCGCCTCCGTGGAGCGTCCAATTCGGGACCAAACCGTGGTTCTGAAGTGACGCGCCGTGTGGCCTCTGTTACGCGTTTACGCACGTAGCATGTGGAGACTGCAATCAATGATTGTGCTGCAAATGTAAATGATTGATGCCCATGTGTCACATTTCTGAAAAAGACAAAGCACCACAACGTTATGATTCCTGAGCTGAATCTTCTTCAGCCAAAGTAAAGTTTTACAAGGTTGATGAATAATATTTTATAAGAAACCCAACAAATGGTGGCAATGGTAAGGATATGTCACTGTTCACACTTACTCATTAACTACTGTAAGGCTCACACTGACCTGCTCTTCTTAAGAAAACACCCGTAAGAAGTGAATAATTTAAACCCGTCACAACGCGAGTTAACCATCACAATCTGACTCAGTAACGTCAGCTGAACATCTGGAAAAACACGTTGTAGCGACGGCTGAAACCCGTTAACTAGGAACAATGAAGCAGAAGAGTGTGATCAACAAGATCTAACAGCCAATGAAACATCTGGTTCAGGATGTCTTCATCCTAACGGATCATGAAGTCGTGGGGCGGTTCTGGTTCTACCGCTCTGTGATTGTGTCTCTTGATGCTCAGGTGTGAACGACGGTGAAACTTCAGGGTCGTGAGAGTGGGTGGGCGATAAATGGACCCGTAACTCTCTGAACGTTTGCTTCTCTGTGGACGGGTCCGGAGGAGCTCCATCCTCTGGGTCGCATCCACTCGTGTGCCGCTGTGTCTCCGTTCTCCCTCCTCTCTCACTTCTTCCTGGAGACGCTTCACGCTGTGATAAATGAGACGACGGGAGTGCGTCTGCTTGCCGTTCCCAGTTGTGTAGTTCCTCCTGGCACAGCTCTGCCTCCCTGGCTGCTGTGTGAAAGGCGCTGACCTGGGAACAACCCTGCGGTTAAATATTTGAAGCAACGCTGAGGACGAGGAGCAGAGATCCATTTGGGAATGTTTATACACGCGATGGAAAACTGATAGCAAACACGCACTTGCACCGAGCAGGGACATATGTAGTAGGAGATAGTAGATAGTACACACACACACACACATACACACACACACACGCACACACACACACATCTGCTCCCACTTAAGCCTTATAAATGGCTGTTTAGACTAAACCTGTGGCCTCTATACATTCCAGCCTATTTTCCCCTGGGAATCTCTTCAATTGGGCTTCAGCTGCTGGACTTACTGTACTGTACAGGATCACATCACGTGTAATAGGGACAGTAGGATATAATGTATAATACGTAATATGTTATATGTACCTGTATCCACTGTTGTTGCACATAACTGTGACCAGTAGCAATAGTTTAGAATCAGAGCTTTGACTGCTTCAAGCAGCCGTGAGTTATGAGTTTATCTCCAGTCTTTTTCCAGGGACTCGTGCACGATTTCACATTGTGAAATCATCAACAAAACCTGCGTGCGTGCGTGCGTGCGTGCGTGCAATAGAAGCTGGGATCTACCACACCAGGCTGGGCCCCTGAAACAACCCAGCACATAACAGCGGAATGCAGGCTGCTAGCAGGCAGGGCACACATGGAACCACCATCACCAAGTAGTGAACATAGTGAAAAGGAACATCTGTGCTGAGTGCAGGCTGGAAGCCACAGTCCAAATGGGACACGCCTCCAAAGGTGGTTGAGAAAGAATGCTAAGATCCAGTAGGACTTCCAGATACAGACTGACAAACTGGTGACGGCCAACCAACCCGACATAGTGGTGGACAAACAAGAGAAGAGGGCTGTAGTGATAAATGTAGCAATCACAGGTGACGGCAACATCAGTAAGAAGGAGCACGAGAAGGTTGAGACGAACCAAGGGCTGAAAGAAGAGATGACAAGATGTGGACGGTGAGGCCACAAGTGGTACCCGTGGTGATGGGAACACTGGGAACACTGGGGGCTGTTACTCCCAAACTGGGAGAGAGGCTCCAGCAGATCCCAGGAACAACATCTGAGATCTCTGTCCAGAAGAGTGCAGACCTAAGAACAGCTAAGATGCTAAGCTAAACAAGCTAAGATATTGTGTAGGACCCTCAAGCTCCCAGGCCTCTGGTGGAGGAGCCGAGCTGGTTGGAGTCAGACTGCTCCAAGGAAGGGGAGAGTGGGGGATTTATATATATACATATGTATATATATACACACACACACATATGGTGACTTTGCCTTGACCTGAACTTGAGCGTGAGCATCATGTAAACTTCTATCTCGTGGAAGGAAGGGAAGCAGAGATAGTGGAGCGCAGGGGGCGTCTTCCTTCCTCTGCTCAAGGGCAGGTGTTTTCCTGTTATGAAGGCTACACAGTTCCTTGTTTGTGGCGCCATTGGACCCTGGTAACATCAAAGCCCCGTGCATTGTCCACTCATCCCAGTGTTTTAGAACGGTCAGGGTGTGTGCGCTCTGGAAGAACATGCTGGTCGGATCCACGGCGTGAGGTTCACCTCAGCATCTCCAGACTCACACCTGTCATGGAGGTGGAGCCTCCATGTCTCCACAGACTCACATACGCTCACTGTGTGGCTCCTCTCACGTTGTTCTGCTGGATAAAGGAGCTTCAGGGCTTAACGTCCGGTGTTCAGGTGGATGTTTCAGTGGAATCCACTGTAGGTGAGCTTCTGTGGAGCCATGGCATCTCAACGGCCTGAGGATCTTATATCAACAAGTCAATGCAGAACTTGGCAGAAGATAAACAAAGTTATTCCTGTCTAAATGGCAGCAGTTTGAGAACAGTTTGCTGCGTTTACTCTGAGATGTTCATGCTTCAAAGCATTTGGCAGAATGTTTGTCAGGTCTGTAACAGGTCTGTTATTGTCACTAACACAGGCTCAGGGTGTTACATGTCCACTATCCCTGGTTGGTTCATGGTATTGACTGCCTGTGCCTCTTTTCTTCACTGCTGAAGCGAAGCCGCGTCTGCTCTTCCTCACAGTGACCTTCTGTCAGCTCGGCCCCAGCTGCACGTACAGGTCCATGTAGGGAGAAACGCTGCACGGGGGACGAGGACTGTGGGGCTGACAGGAGCCTGCGATTCCCACTCTGACCGGTAGAGGGCGCTGTTGGTGTGTGGAGAATCAGGAGCTGGAAGACCTGGGTACTGAAAACAGGAAGTGTTTTAGCTCCAGCACAGAAGACCAGTTCACTGGCCCGACTCTCAAACACCGAAGCCATGACCTCTGGAATCATCCCGATGATGATGATGATGATGATGATGATGATGATGATGATGATGATGATGATGATGATGCTGTCTCCATGTCCAAGTCCGCTGCAGCTTCATACAGATGTTCCAGAACAGATGTGAACAGTTTTCTTTTGAAAACAGTCTTAACATATTTTTTTGTAGCCAGACAAACTAATTATGTAACAGCCATGAACTGTAGCTGCGCGGACGTTACTGGGACACTAGATGTCTCTGTGCCTTCACCGCTCCAAGATTCTGGATTTATAGCTTTGCTTTCTGATGACTTGGCTGAAAGAATCAACTCCATAAATGAACAAAACATTAAAACTGGAAATTTATTTTGAAAAGTTCTCCCTGTAAATTATATAATGTTTTTAAAATCAATAAAACAGACAAAGAATGTTTAGTTTATAGCTGCTAGTGCTGCTTAAGGAGCCACAGACCCCAAATCATCCACAAAACACACGGTGCATTAAAATGGTATAATAGTATACTGACTTGTAGTATTATTGTATCGTTCATATATTGTATTTTAATTCCCAGACTTTACAACCAAGCGTTTCTTCCTCTTTTTGTAGACGGGAACACCAGCTGTTTTAGCTCATGTGCTTCAGTGGCTGC
Source organism: Betta splendens (assembly GCF_900634795.4). Lineage (NCBI taxonomy): Eukaryota > Metazoa > Chordata > Actinopteri > Anabantiformes > Osphronemidae > Betta > Betta splendens. The sequence goes on from NC_040888.2 coordinate 9,235,329, forward strand.
TGGTTTCCTTCGTTTTTGAAATCATCTACTTTCTCCTGTAGTTGGATCTCCAGACTTTCACTCAGTCAGATCATCGAAGCACACCTGATAGCGGAACCGTCTTTTATTAGGACCAGATCCAGTCCGATCAGAATCCACCTGGGTGTTTTATAAGTGGTCGGTCTTCATACATTGTAACCATCATGACAGTGACACACGTCTGTGGAGCAGGTGTTGACCTTCGGTGGCTCAGGGTCAGTGATTGATTTCTGGTGATGCCTTTGATTTGGTTTTAAAGCTGATGACTTATTGATTCCATATTGATGGCAGCTGAAGACTGTTTATCCTTATTTATACCAGACCAGGAGCAGTAGCGCGACCAGACGATGCTTTGTTCTTTGACTGTGGTCACTGATGTGAGTGTGCGCGTGCTTCAGCACCGCGTGAGGAAAAGTCTCATCTTTCTATTGTTCTTTGCCGGCAGCTCTTTGAACAGCCTTCGTTTCTCTGCTGGATCCAAGTCTGGGCTTCAGAAGCATTGTTACAGCTTAAAGCCTGACGGTGAGACTTCAGTCGTCTTTATATTTTTATTCATGTCAGTAAAATGCAGGTAGGTTTTTCTATATTAGGTATATATTGTATTTTAGTTCCAAATGAGTTTTTAAAATGTTTTCCCTCCTAAAACTATTCACTTGCTTGTTGCTAGGTCTCGATGCAACAGATCAGCCGCGCCACAGAGTTGGTCGGTTTGAGTCCACGTCTGGTTCTGTGGCTCAGCACAGTCTCCTTCATTTAAACTCCTGCTAAACGTGAGCTACTTGAGTGGAAGCTGGATGAGTGTCTCTCTGCTCTCGGCCTCCTCTCCTCTCCTCGCCAACGCTTTTCCTTCTCCATCACTTGGCATTTCTCCGTGCTGCCGTCCCTCATTACCTCAGCAGTAGTCCAACTCCCTGCATGGTGCGTGTACATCCAGTCAACTCGCTGTAAGTGGCCGCTGACCTGTTTCCTGGTCGACATCACACTCAGACGGGACTTCCTGCATTTCATCGTGCACCATTCTTCCATCCATGTCTGCAGCGTTTTCCTCCAGGGTGTCGGTTCATACATGGCAGACAGTGTCCTGGTTCACAGATATGCACACAGGCCTAATGTGAATAACATAACATGTAGTTCCAGGCTGTTGTAGATGTAGAGAATCAAGGCCTCCACATTTACCAGGACCCACTGAGTGGCTGCAGTGTCTCTGTTGATGATGCAAAGCAGAGTCGGCAGCTTTCTTTTCCTTTCCTTGGAGCCGCAGCACAGATCAGCCAACAGCGTGAAGCGCGTGAGCCCTGGCCATGATCTCTGCCAGTCAGCAGACGCCCACGCAACGAACCCACTCACAGGCACGCTGCAATCAGCCTCAGCCCACTTACCCTGCAGAGCTGGAAGGGCCTGTGTGGGAGAACACGGAGGGGAGGAGGCCACTTCTGGAAGTTCAAAGCTGCGGTTTACTTACTTCAAGGCCCCAAAACCAAACCAGCTGAGTGGACGTGAGCTCTAAGCACCAAAGCTGAAGACGTCAGAGCATCAATAGACGCTTTGTGTAGGTGAAGAGAACAAACAGAACCTACAGAAAGGGGTGGAAAACAAAGGAAGGAACTATAATTACTCTACAACAAACCGGATCAGAGCTAAGTCGAGTTCCAGTGTGTGTGATGAGTGTGATGAGTCCATGTGCAAACACAACAGAGAGCAGCGCCTCTGCAGGCGCAGGACAGTAACCACACGCATTCACAGTTACATTCACACGGCTTCATCTGCAGCACACGTGTCTTCACCCGGTGCCTAACAGCCGAGTCAGAATCCAGACTCTCCTCACTGAGCTGTGGGAAAGAGGTTTTTATTAAGGAGGAGCGAGATCAAAAGCAAATGCTTCATAGTTACTTCTCCCTCGATGATGGATTATTCATATGCTGATGTGGTGTTTGTCCGGTTCCAAAGTTTCCAGTCGAAAGCAAACGTGGAGGATGAACCGGCCTCTGAGGACGTGGACAGTAGCATGTGTGTCTTTACAGCGAAGGCCCAGACGTTTCCAGCCGAGCGTCCTGGATTACAGGGTCTGAGTGGCTGTGGACCAAACCTCAGGGCAGCCGTCCAGCTCCAAACTGCACGTACACCTCTGTAAATGAGCAGTTTGAGCATCTTGGTTGAAAGTTGAGCTGGAAGTGAATTGAAGCCTTCTACTTTCAGTCTGCAGGCGTGTGCGTCGGGGTCAGAGCTTCACTATGTGTGGGTTTATTCGCTACATCTGTAAATAATCTGAGTGAGTGAAGAAGAAGAAGAAGAAGAAGAAGAAGAAGAAGAAGAAGAAGAAGAAGAAGAAGAAGAAGAAGAAGTGTGAGTGGCCGTGGTTTCACTCTGGAATCAACGAATGCTCTGCTCAAACCCACAGTTTACTTTTTCCTCATGTGAAACCTTTCCCATGCTCTCGTTGCTACAGTATCACACAGCACTGTGTGCATAGTGGACGCAGCGTCCACGGCCCCACAGGACCTCAGAGCTGGTTGTTCCTGGGGAAGTGACTCGTCTGGGCCACGCGGGCGAATATGCCGATGAGCTTGATGTATATTTAATCCTGTTTATCTCAACCAGCCTCCTTCTTCTGACTAAAAGCTAATTATCTGCTTTAGTGTCCAGAGGAGATAGCTGAGCCAGCGTAAAGCCTTTGCTCTGTGAGGGGCAGTTAGCCTGAAACAGCTTCTGTTCTAAGAACAAAGCTTATAACTACCTCTTTGTGGTTCATTATTACATACCATGATTAGGCCTCTGAGGCAGTGGAGAGAGAACGCACTGCCTGATGGAACCTCCCTGATGCTGTTGTCATGAGTCCGTGGTGGATGGTGATGGTGACCTCAGTTTACGTTACAAAGTCATTGCTGAACCAGAGCCTAGCTAAAGACAGGCAGCGCCTGGTAAACGGCCACTGGAACATTCTTCATTTTCTAAATAGCCGATTACAGCACAGGAAGATGAGGTAAGAGAACCAAAGGGCTCTAGATGGGTCATCAGACCATGACATCAGAGAAGAGATGATGAGAACTGGACCAACAGGGCAGCCAGTGGAGCAGGAGGTAACTGAGGAGGTGATCTCACTGGTTGGTCACTAGTCAGAGAACAGAACAGCACGAACGTGATGGCGGCTCACGTTGGTCTGTTCAACCTGATACTGTGACAGAAAAGACCCAGAACAGGCCTAATCTCATGTAAGCAGGCGATGTGTGATGTTACCAAAGCTGTGTTGCCCTCTCAAACAAAGCCCTGGCTCTAATCAGGAATGTTCCTGTCTCCTACAGTAAATAATTATGAAATAATAAGTGATCTAAAGGCCAAGATCGGGTCATTGAAACTGTATCTGCACGGTTTAACCAGGTAAAGAGAAGATAATGATAATAACTGTAACAAACTGCAGGAGAAGCATTAAGGTTAAATCCCTGTCAAGCAGATCTGCGTTAAACCGGGCCTCATCACCTGGTGTCAGAGGAGCCGGCGGCTCAGACCGGCTCCCGGTTGGTGAGAGACGACGGCAGTCGGGCTGCAGCGCGTGGGCGAAGCATAAAGGAGGCGTTGGCGTGGAGTCGGCCGGGATTCTGCGACGGCAACAATCACACGGTTCTCACTAGAATCAGTGGGTGGACTGAGGGTCCCTTAAATGTTCTGGACACTTCATCCCAATAAATAACAGGAGCAGAGTGTTAGTGGTGCTGATGAGATTACATCACAGAGTAATGAGCACTGAGCAGAACTTCAGTAACTGCTGCTGCAGCTTCCTCTCGTTTGTTAGACCTGGACCTGCATCTAGACCTGGACCTGGACCTGGACCTGGACATTGGACCTGCAGCTAGACCTGGACCTGGACCTGGACCTGGACCTAGACCTGGAGCTGGACATTGGACCTTCATCTAGACCTGGACCTGGACCTGGACCTGGACCTGGACCTAGACCTGGAGCTGGACATTGGACCTGCAGCTAGACCTGGACCTGGACCTGGACCTGGACCTGGACCTAGACCTGGAGCTGGACATTGGACCTTCATCTAGACCTGGACCTGGACCTGGACATTGGACCTGCAGCTAGACCTGGACCTGGACCTGGACCTGGACCTGGACCTAGACCTGGAGCTGGACATTGGACCTTCATCTAGACCTGGACCTGGACCTGGACCTAGACCTGGACCTGCATCTGGACCTGGACCTGGACCTGGACCTGGACATTGGACCTGCAGCTAGACCTGGACCTGGACCTGGACCTAGACCTGGAGCTGGACATTGGACCTTCATCTGGACCTGGACCTGGACCTAGACCTGGACCTGGACCTGGACCTGGACCTGAACCACGAGCTCAGCAGCTGCTACTGGTGTCCACTTTATCGCTTGAAATGATCATTTCAAAACGTTCGACAATATCATGAATGCTTTTTCTGTCCAATAAATGTAGCGTTCGCTCCCTTCAGACTGGTGTTTGGTAGACGCCCCCATTTCATGGTATCAGAACCTTCAGCTTTCAGTGTTTGGGTCATGGCTTTGTTCCAGCACTGACCTACTGGTCCCATTACTGGTCTGACAAGCACCATTACGGAAGCTGCAGGTGTTGCTATACGTACACACCCTGTTGACCTTCTCGTTCACACCCGTATTTCTCACACTTGTCCTGCATTAGATTTACATTCCTGTCATTTCTGTCGGGGTTTGACTCATCACTGCTGGTGAACAGGTTCTACACAGTCGCTCCATGTGGTTCACAGTGGTTCAGTGGTTCACTGCTGACGAGGGTTTAATTCCCAGGTCATCCAGTCCTCAAAGAGATGAATCCAACGACAGCTGCTGACGCAGACTGGGGCTTAAATACAAGATACAATGAGATGCAAGAATACGGCACCAGAAATAAACGAACACGGAGACAGATGTATTAAATAAACATGTGTTCTTCTTTCTCTGACGGCTCCAGTTACTGTTCATATAAAAGTGTTTATGGCTCATAGTGTCAGGCTTGGGCAGGTGTCGGACCCACATGCACGGCGCAGAAACACAGGTGTGATTAAGTGCAGGTTTATTCGGTGATTCAGAGTCAGGCGGTCCAGGTCATACACAGTACGTTCCAGCAGACAATACACAAAGGAGCAGGCAATCTCAGAATCAAGGTCCAGGCAGGGTTCGGTACACGAGCAGACTTGGCGACAGTACAGACAAGGATCAGGCAAAAACTCACGGTCAGATTATCAGGCACAGGTCTTTCACAGGTTGCGGGATCAACAGGGTTCAGGCAAGAATCAATGGTCGAGGCGGTCACGGTCAAAACACGAATGGCTACGATAGAATGCTGGAAAGAGTACATGAACTAACAATCTGGCGACTGGTGTGGGTGAGAGGTGGAGGTTAAGTACAGGTGCTGATTACTAATTAGCAACAGGTGTGGATGATGAGAACCGGAGCGTGACAGGAAGTTAACAAAATAAAACAGGATGTGACACGTAACATGAATCATGACAGTACCCCCCCCCCTATGGCGTCTTCCACGGCGCCAACGAGCCCCTCCCCCCTCCGCCCAGGGCGGGTGGAGGGAGGAAACAGGAGGAGGGCTCGAATCTCCCCCCCTCGCCCGGGTGATGAAGCAGGGTGGGCGGAGGGAGGACATCAGGAGGAGGGTCCAGCGCCGGAATCCTCCTCGTCCGCAGAGCCGTGGCTGTGTTGCCCCATCCCGTCCGGGGACGGGGCCTCAGGATGTGCTGCATGAAAGTCTCTGATAAGGGACTTGTCCAGTATGTCCCGGGCCGGCACCCAAGAGCGTTCGTCCGGCCCGTAGCCCTCCCAGTCGACCAGATACTGGAAGCCCCGCCCCCGACGTCTGCAGTCGCGGAGGTCCCGAACCGTGTAGACAGGCCCTCCGTCCACGATCCGAGGAGGAGGAGGCGGTTGATGGGGAGGAACCATGGGGCACGACCGATAGGGTTTGAGGCGGCTGATGTGGAATGTGGGGTGGATCTTCATTGTCCTGGGCAATGAGAGCCTCACAGAAACAGGATTAATAATTTGTGATATCGTATATGGACCAATGAATTTCGGAGTCAACTTACGGGTCTGGGCCTGCAACCTGAGGTCCCTGGTGGATAACCAGACCTGATCGCCCACCTTGTATTCTGGGCCCGGTATCCGCTTACGGTCGGCCGCCCGCTTGTACTGGTCCCGTGCCCGCAACATGGTGCGCCGTGCCTGCAACCATGTGCGACGGCAACGCTGGACCAGGGCGTGCGCCGACGGGACGCGGACCTCTTCCTCCGAAGCCGGAAATAATGGCGGCTGGAACCCATAGGCACACTGAAACGGGGTCAGTCCGGTGGAGGCGCAGGGCAGCGTGTTGTGGGCGAACTCCACCCACACGAGTTTGCTGGCCCATGACCCCGGGTTTCTGGAGGCGAGGAGCCGCAATCCTACCTCCAACTGCTGATCTGATTGGCCCGTTCGGCCTGTCCATTGGACTCGGGGTGGTACCCTGACGATAAGCTAACTTCAGCCCCTAGGAGAGAACAGAACTCTCGCCAAAATCGCGAGACGAACTGGGGCCCTCGGTCCGACACAATGTCTGAAGGGAAGCCGTGGAGTTTAAAAACATGCTCGAGCATGGCTTGGGCCGTAGCCTTGGCTGACGGCAACTTGGGTAGGGATATAAAGTGGGCTAACCTGGAGAAGCGGTCTACCACCGTCATGACGACCGTCTTCCCCTGGGAGGGTGGTAGACCGGTGACGAAATCCAGGGCTAGGTGTGACCAGGGGCGGTGCGGTACCGGCAGAGGACGCAGCAGACCGGCCGGTCGCTGATGCGACGCCTTGCCCATGGCACACGTGGGGCATGCGGCGACGTATTCCTGGACGTCCTTCTTCACCGTCGGCCACCAGAACCTCTCCCCTAGCCTAAACAGAGTGCCAGCCACCCCGGGGTGTCCACTTACTAGTGAGGCGTGAGCCCACTGGATGACCTCTCCCCTGAGGTCGGGTGGCACGAACAGCCGGTTGGGCGGGACGCCGCGTGGGACTGGACGGTCGCGGTTGGCCTCCCGTACCCGACGCTCCACCGACCAGGTGACTGCCCCCACCAGGCATCCCGGCGGTAGGATGGACTCTGGTTCCGCTGGTTCCTGCTGCGCGTCATGCAGACGAGACAGAACGTCAGGTTTCACATTCTTGGATCCAGGACGATACGACAAGTGAAAATTGAAACGGCTGAAGAACAGTGCCCACCGGGCCTGGCGTGAATTCAGCCGTTTCGCCGTTCTCAGGTACTCAAGGTTCTTATGATCTGTATATACCAGGAAGGGCTGGTCTGCCCCCTCCAGCCAGTGTCTCCACTCCTCTAGAGATACCTTTACCGCGAGCAGTTCACGGTCCCCGATGTCGTAATTCCGCTCCGCGGGAGATAGCTTGCGGGACATGAAGGCACATGGGTGGATCCTACCGTCCGCGGGATCCCTCTGGGACAGCACGGCCCCGACTCCGGAGTTGGACGCGTCGACCTCCACCACGAACTGCCGCTGTGGGTCGGGCATCCGCAGCACGGGTGCCGTGACGAAACTGCGTTTCAGACGTTGAAACGCCTCCTCTGCCTCGCCTGTCCACTGAAAAGCAGTCTTACATGAGGTTAGTGCGTGTAGTGGAGCGGCAATACTGCTGAACCTCCTGATGAACTTTCTGTAAAAGTTGGCAAATCCTAGGAAGCGCTGCACCTCCTTCCTGCTCTGTGGGACCGGCCACTCCTGAACTGCCTGGGTCTTGGCTGGGTCCATTTCGATCTTGTCCCTGCTGACGATAAATCCTAAAAACGAGACCTGGTCTGCATGGAATTCACATTTTTCTGCCTTAACATATAATCGGTGTTCGAGTAATTTCCTGAGGACCTGACGGACATGAGCAATGTGCTCCTCCTCGGAGCGGGAAAAGACCAGGATATCATCAAGGTATACAAAGACAAAGTCATTTATCATGGGACCGAGTACCTCGTTCACAAACGCCTGGAAGACCGCTGGCGCGTTGGTCAGACCAAAGGGCATGACGAGGTACTCATAGTGTCCATTCGGGGTATTGAAGGCCGTCTTCCATTCGTCCCCCTCTCGGATCCGAACCAGGTGGTAGGCGTTACGGAGGTCCAACTTGGTAAAGTGCGTAGCTCCTGCTAGCAACTCGAACGCGGAGGATAATAAGGGAAGAGGGTAGGAGTCTCTTACAGTGATGTCATTGAGACCCCGGTAATCAATGCAGGGCCGCAGGGAACCGTCCTTCTTCCCCACAAAGAAGAACCCTGCGCCTGCAGGAGAGGATGAGGGACGAATGATACCTGAGGCCAGCGCGGAGTCCAGATATTCCTTCATAGCCCGGGTCTCTTTGGGCGAAAGCTGATACAACCTCCCCTTGGGAGGCGTGGTCCCTGGGCGCAGGTTGATCGCGCAGTCATGTTTTCGGTGGGGCGGAAGGGAAGTCGCACGGACCTTGCTAAACACAGCGCGAAGATCGTGGTAGCAATCGGGGACTCCCGTCAGATCGGCCTGCTCGATCTCCTCACCGATTGTCGCCGTTGCCCCTGCAGGTGCCTGTTGGGAAACTGCGGGCTGAAAGCAAGTGTTCATGCAGTCTGAATCCCATCGGCTCACCTCCCCCTTGCGCCAATCCAGTGTGGGGTTGTGTAGCCTCAACCACGTGTGGCCCAGTACCACCGGGTGGTAGCATGACTCTACGACTAGAAACGTGATTTTCTCAGTGTGAGTGTCAGAAAAGGTCATTATTACCGGTTCAGTTCGATGCGTGACTCTCCAGAGCCGTCGTCCGTCCAGCGCGGCCGTTTCCACGGGAGACGCCAAGGGAATGGCCGCGATGCCCAGTCGCTCCACCAGTCCGGCGTCCATCAGACTGGCATCAGCTCCGGAGTCAATGAGGACCGCCTGCTGGACGGATCGGGGTACTGGAGACTAGTGTTACCGTAGGCAATGACCGAGCGGAGGCGCTACCTAAAATTGTTCGGCTCACCGCTACCCTCCGTGCTAGCGATGAGCCATGTCTTTTTAGTGGACAGCGCAGGGCAAGATGCCCGGCCTGACCGCAATACAAACACAGTCCATGGGAGCGTCGACGTCGCTTCTCCTCTTCTGACAGCCGTGCGCGGCCGATCTGCATCGGTTCCTCTGGCTGCGGTCCCACTTCCGGGTTCCGAGGAACGGACTGACCGCCAGGCTCACGCTGCCCCCTCCTGGGGCTCGTGGTGCGAAGTCGACGGTTCTCCCGCAGGCTTTCCTCTCGGTGGTGCTCCCGTTCGTTGCTCCCCAGCCTGCGGTCAATTTGTATCGCCAGGGCGATCAGAGCGTCCAAACTGCTGGGCAAATCCCTCGCTGCCAAGCAGTCCTTGACCCGCCGAGAGAGTCCGCGGATAAATACATCACCCAGTGCGGTGGCGTCCCAGCCGGCTTCTGCGGCTAGCGTGCGGAACTCGATTGCGTACTTCGCCGTCGGTCTGCCGCCCTGTCGAATATTCACCAGCCGCTGAGCCGCTTCGCGTCCCGGGGTGACTTCCTGGAAGATCTGTTTCAATGCGGTGGCGAAGGCGGCGAAGGTGCACACGCAGGAAGAGCCGTTTTGCCACTCCGCTGTCGCCCATGCTTCCGCGTCCCCCGTCAGGTGCGAAATAGCGTATGCCACCCGAGCGCGCTCCGAGGGAAACGCGGGTGAATGCAGTTCAAAATGAATCTCACACTGTGTGAGAAATGCTCGACAGTCTCCTGACTCACCAGAGAACCGTAGCGGGGCGCCTAGCCTGGCGTCTGGAGCGACGGCCATGGGAGCCGCTGCTGCCAGGGGCGCAGCCGCGGCAGTGGCGCTCGGGGTCGGTCTCGTCTCTCCCGTCGAGCTCTGGGTCAGGCGATTCATTGCCTCAGTTAATCCTGCCATCGCCGTCTCCTGTCGCAAAACACACTCGGCCAATCTCTGGAGAGCGGCGTTGGTTTTCTCCTCCTGCTCTGCTGCGCGCTGCTCCTGAGCCATGAGCTGAGCACGGAGGTTCTCTGCACCGGCGGAGTCCATTTCTGGCCAGATTGTTCTGTCAGGCTTGGGCAGGTGTCGGACCCACATGCACGGCGCAGAAACACAGGTGTGATTAAGTGCAGGTTTATTCGGTGATTCAGAGTCAGGCGGTCCAGGTCATACACAGTACGTTCCAGCAGACAATACACAAAGGAGCAGGCAATCTCAGAATCAAGGTCCAGGCAGGGTTCGGTACACGAGCAGACTTGGCGACAGTACAGACAAGGATCAGGCAAAAACTCACGGTCAGATTATCAGGCACAGGTCTTTCACAGGTTGCGGGATCAACAGGGTTCAGGCAAGAATCAATGGTCGAGGCGGTCACGGTCAAAACACGAATGGCTACGATAGAATGCTGGAAAGAGTACATGAACTAACAATCTGGCGACTGGTGTGGGTGAGAGGTGGAGGTTAAGTACAGGTGCTGATTACTAATTAGCAACAGGTGTGGATGATGAGAACCGGAGCGTGACAGGAAGTTAACAAAATAAAACAGGATGTGACACGTAACATGAATCATGACACATAGTTCACAATGAACACAGCACGGTTTGAAAACAACTGTAACATCTGGACGGTGATTTTGTGCATCGGAGCCATGTTCTTAGGACGTGTGCGCCGCAGGCTCACGTTGAACCCAGTCCGTCCTCCGTCTGACGGCTTCTGTTACTGCAGACAAAGGAATGTCTTCGTCTCCACCACATGTATCTGTGGAGGCAAATAGCAGTTATTAGAGCTGTTGTTGTGGACGTGTGGTCGGGAGGAGGAGGACTCAGTAACGCACGCGCCTCAGGAAGTGTATCTGCATCGTTCAGGGCCGCGTGTTCGCTTTCATCATGTAAACATGCTTCTGTTGGTTGCATGGGGCAGTTCTGCAGACAATGACCTTGTAGCCAACACACCTTTAGATACACACACAGCCGTACCACTAAAGGCACAAAAGGACTTTACCAGGGTCAGAGGTCAACGCCATGTCCACACAGCAACATCACATCCTATATGTAAGAACTAAATGACGTAGAAACAATCAATGGACAGAATCCTGAGGAGGATCAAACTGAAGCTTGGATCAAAAAGCCACAGGGTTATGATGAAGCTCTGCTTGTTTCCTGTTTTCCTCCTTCACCTAAAGCCTCTGCTTTGGTCACATACTGTAAAACCTGCTCTAAATCAATATGTGGACCATTTGTACTCACGTAGAGGACAGAGTTTATGCCAGATCCAAATCAGATAGAGAACTTTTATCACACTAGATAATATCCCAAGAGAGCGACACAGTAAAAATTCCTCCGCATGCCTGAAAAGACGTGAGGATTCAGTGACCAAACACATTAAGATGGTTTCTAACATTTATCTCCACGTCTGTCATCAGTTTCTACCGTGTAACTGCAACATGACATCATCTCTGCATGGTCAGAACCAATCACTGTCCTATTTTAGTTCAGGACACACACACACACACACACACACACACACACACACACACACACACACACACACACACACACACACACACACACACACACACACACACACACAGCGTTTGTACCCAGCCATTATCCTGGTTGGTGCAGTCTAATCACTGGGTGACGCCTCAGTCTAAACACAGCAGGAAAACAACATTTCTCGTGTGTCAGGGTTGAAGCCAGGACAGGATCTGTGACTCAGGTTCTGTTCTGGGGTTCAGGGTCTGTGGTTCAGGATCTGTGGTTCTGGCCGAGCTTCTGCTGTAGAAGCAGGTTCTTCTTTCCAGATCAACATCTGTCCCATCCGTCCCTCATGTTCATGTCCCTCCACTAGTCAGCGTCTCCTTCATGGCTTATTGTTTTGTTATCTTCTCTTCTCTCCTCCTCCCTCTGTCTCTTCCTTGGTTTCCTCCCGCCTTCCTCCAGTGGCCTCATTCCTTTAATCTCTTCATGTTTTCCTCCTCCCTCTTTCCTCCTCGTTCTCCCTCACCTCCTTTCTGTCTTGACGTTTCCTCCTCCTAATTGCTGTATGAGCTATTTTTAGTATCTTGCTCTGCTCCTAATTACATCCCTCTACAACTCGCATAAAGGCTCCACTGCCTGAACTACGCAGAATTTATTATATATAAATATAACCATCTCATCAGCTGGTCAAAACAAAAACAATGCAAACAAGAGCAAAATGTTCATGATGATACATCACTTCATCCTGAATGGGCCAATGAAGGCCAGATAAAATCCACCTTTTTTGCATGGTTGGTTTCTTAAACTAGAACGTTATTATGGATCTCTTCACACAACCTTTGTTACCAAACTCACTCTCAGACTAACAGACAGACTGAAACCTTAACTGGGGTCTGTTCAACGACACTGGGCGCAAAAGACGGACTGAAGAGACTCAAACACATCGTTTACTTAAGAGCAGGAGCTGGTGTAACACGTGATGTTCAGATGTAATGATCCCAAGTCCCATGACGACCAGACAGGAGACAGGAGACGGCAAACGGGAAGCAGGAAGTGATGTCACAAACGCCAGCACCAGCCTTGTGGGGCTGGTTGCCATAGCAACGCCACATAAAAATTAGTGAAGCGGCAAATAGAAGTTTTTACAGCACAACTGATGGTAAAGGCAGAAAAGGTAAAGCCACTGTTAGTTGAAAGCTGTGCAGACGTTCACCAAAGTCACGATGAGACGAAACATGCTCTGGTGTTTGTGTGTCATCATTTCCTGCTTCAGTCAAGTCCAGCCGCTACAGAACAGGTAGAGAGGGAACATGAGCACCAGGTCAACAGGCGCCTTGGATTTAGTCTAACTCTGTGTGTGTGTGTGTGTGTGTGTGTGTGTGTGTGTGTGTGTGTGTGTGTGTGTGTGTGTGTGTGTGTGTGTGTGTGTGTGTGTCTGTGTGTGTGTGTGTGTGTGTGTGTGTGTGTGTGTGTGTTCTTCATAGTGGAACAATAGGTGTCTATCAAAGCCCGTCTCTTTACAGAAGTAGGACGTTTGTAGGTCACAGGTGAGGAAACATTTTTTTCAATCTACTGTAGTCGGTATGAAAACTTTCACGCACACTGAAAAACATTATCACAGTCAAACATTGACTGTAATTTTATCACATATACATTTTCCATGTAATTTTATCACATAAATACCAGCTAAGAAGTTACATTTAATGTGAAGTGTAACCATAAAAGTAAATATAAATAAAAACAACAATTAATATATAAAGTTGATTAGTTATTTTATTATTATAATTATGAACAGTGAAATATAATGTATAATATGTTTTTTACAAAAGTACAAACTCCTTCAACAGTTACCTGTGAAGCAGGGGGTTTGCAGTTCCAACCCAACTGATCCTTCTGATGTATGTTTTACCTTAGTAGATATTGTCTTATCTTTTAGTGCACATTTAACATAATCCTTAACTAATGAAATAGTTAACATGCAAATTAAATGTAATTAAATTGCAAAGTTTAGGTTATAGTCATGATACTGACTAACCTGTTTCATTTATTCATTTGCATTATGTTTATTTTAAAAAAGCCAAATATTTGAAATCCCAATGTTCACGTATATAATACTTAAAAATTATAAATATGTTTTATTAGTGGCAAGAATCGTCTTTGTGAGGTTCTTGACACCTACAACTATAAACACCTATAATATAAACACCATAAGCACCTAAGACCTGAACTAGGAAGCTTGTAAAAGCTTTGCCTTCATCACCTTCATCACCTGAACTCCTTATTATCAGATTAGACTGAGTCTGAGGTGCAGGGTTCCATTTGTTTAATAGCTGCTTCCTAATAGAACACAGAGCAGAGAAAGATGAGAGGCCGTAGACATGAAGTAATACCAGCTCATCAGCTTCAGTGTTGCTGTTCATATCGTATTACATCAAGTCAACGCGTCTGCTTCTGTTGTGTCTTTGTTCTGGTCCCAGAGAGGAAACACCACCGATCGGATGTGTGTGTGTGTGTGTGTGTGTGTGTGTGTGTGTGTGTGTGTGTGTGTGTGTGTGTGTGTGTGTGTGTGTGTGTGTGTGTGTGCGTGTGTATGTGGAAGTATCAGCCCACGTACCGGTACAGCTTCTCACGTGTTGGACTGTTCAATCACAATGTGAAAACCAAGAACAAGTCTCTCATAAAATGAAAGCGTTCTAATAAACTCCCTGAATACACAGAACTAGGTTCCACTGCAGGCGAGGGAGGCAGCAGACGTCCTGTTGACTCCAGTCACCAACATGAAGCCTTCAGTAAAACCGCTTCATGAAGAGGTCCAGGCTGTTGCTGAGCAGATTCCACTGCTGCTATTCTGGTCTCCTCCGGTCATGAATGACTTATGAAGCTGCTGGGATGAATTCAGTATCTCACGACTGCTTTTGTGCTGTTTACACATGTAATGACATCACTATGTTTGAAGCTGAGGTTTGGGAGTAGATTTTCCTTTTGTTGTTGTTGTTGTTGTTGTTGTTGCTGCTGCCAGCTGTTACACAGAAGTGTTCGCATTGTGTGAAGTTGCCGTGTAAAACGTGTCCACACGCTCTCGCTGTGAAGAGGAGAAGCAGGAAACAAACCAGTACTGTAGACAAACAAGTAGAACCCAATCAAGCAGTGTGTGTCTGTGTGGTGCTGGTGTGTCAGCGGATGTGAATAAAGTTCCTCTGGTCTGTGCTGGGACACAGTCAGACGGACCTGCAGCCGTCTCTTCTCCCAGTGACCGTTTGCACAGACCCTGAAATCACCACGAAGCTTCTTAGTGTGAAGCAACTGTTTCTGTCTGACCAACAAACGTATTTGTGACCTTTTTTCCTTTTCGGAGCTGAGACACGTGAGCCTCTGTGCAGCTGCTGCACGTGGGAACTATGAATTATTGAACCTGTTCAGTGAAGTGGCTCCAGCATCAAACCTGATCATTTTGTGTGTTTTTGCAGGTTTTTAGCTTCACTCCTTCCATGTTAAAGGCGCTCTCCAGACTGATGACACAGCACAGAGGAGGCTTTGTTCAGGATCATCAGGGTCGTGTTGATGTTCTTCGCCGTTTCCTTCAGCCCTGTTGTTTTTACAGTCAGAGCTCCTTCAGCTCCTGCTTTGACTGGAACCAGCTTGTTTGTGGACACTGGGAGCACTGTTTCTATATTTACACAGTCCTGGGATGACAACGTGTCCACAGGTCGTAGCGCTGAGCAGCTGTAGGACCTGACGGGAGCTTTATGACTAAGAGAAACGAGGCATGAGACTGTAGGTCTGACGCCGGGAACCTCCTGCTGAGCCTCCAGTTGGGAGGGAGATTAAATGAAGGTGGAGGTGGGGGCGAAGCACGGACAAAGTGCTCCCCACGTCCGGATTTCGCTGACGGCTGCAACGCCTGTTGTCAGCTGAGCGTTTATTATCAGGCTCTGTAGCTAATTGCAACAGGACAAAGGCAGAGGAGGAAAGGAGGGCGTTCACGGCGGAGCACGAGGGTCCCTCCCCTCGAGGCCGTGGAATTTACAGGAGCCTGGAGGGTCCCGGCGGCTCATGGACAGCAGCGCTAACGAAGCAGGACCGGAGTCATCGCCCCGAAGCACGTACAGCACTGACCCCCAACAGCAGCGCGTACTTTAGTTTGTCACAGTGGCGATAAGTTAAACCTCAGAGACAAAACAACGCAGAGGGACAAACGGTGTCTGTGGTGGAAGCAGGTCCAGTGTGAATTAAATATATGTGGGATTTAGCATCACCTTTAGCAGCAGTCAGTCACAGACAGATCAAAACAGAACAGGTGAGATGACCCACATTGTGTCAAGTCCATCGGACTGTTGGACCGGTCGGTCTCCACACTGGAGCATCTGCGTTTTATTTATAGAAACAATCAGTCTGCAGCAATCTGAGGTGGAGCAGTGGCCACTCGGGTTCAGCCCCATCTTTTAAAGCCCTTATCTGTATATTCATAGAATGTAAGTGTCACTCCACACTGTGCTGTGGTTTCATTTCTGTTATCATATATACGCTTGCTCATCCTTGCCAGGACGGAACCCTTTGTTTTGTTCTGCTCACAGCGTCTGACTCACGTTTCCCCATGAGCAGATCTGCTGTAAGATGCCACGTACACGTCTAAGCACAGCGATATGCGAGTTTCCCATAAGCCTCTGCGGCGCTAAAACACACGTGCAGTGCACATGGACTGTGGTGGTCCAACGCACCGCGCGCGCAGACACACACACACACACACACACACACACACACACACACTGTCAGCAGGTTTAGTCATTACATCATCACGTCCAGGCCTCACCAGCTGTTTCCCACATGACCAACTCACACTTTTTTGTCCTGAGCGTCTTTTTCCAGACAGCTGTAAAGCATAAATGAGTTTTGCTTCAGCACTTATAGCAAAGCCCTGCAGCTCAAATGATTAATGTTCTAGTGGAAGGAAATCTGAAGTACTAAAGTAGTGGTCACAGCTAAAATGCTGTTCACCATCACCACCAATCTGTGGTATCGTTTATGCAGATCTGGCACCGACTGTTCTCTGAAGCCACGTCTTGACAAAGGCCGACATTCAGCTGTGGTCAGATGGATCATTCAGATCATCATCTGGCGGCTTTCAGGAACCCACTGATCCTTTCACTGGATCAGCGGGTTCTCCAACCAGAGCATTTACAGGAACACACAAAAAAAACAACCCAGTGTGAAGTGATCAGCTGTGTGACATTTACTGGAGACATTTACACATTTACTTGTTCAGACACGATGTTGTGACGTTAAAACTTCAAAGTGAACCTCTCAACTGCCATAACAAGAGCGATGTCACAACCAGATCACCTGCAGCCATTTGTGAGGCTGTTTGTCAAACACTGGTACAGTCAGAGCATCTGTCCTCCAGCAGACGCCTGCCGGGGCCTGTCGGCGCAGCAGCGTTTTTCTGGAGAACACGTGGGCTTTTCCAGAGGAACCTGCTGATCCAGTGTGATGCTGCAGGGCAGCAGGACGCACACAGCAGCGTCACACGCCGTGACCCGGAGGGCATGAGGACGCAGTGGCCTCCATCGCTCTGAGCTCCAGCCACCTCCCTACCAGGCCATGACATGGACTCTTTACCCCAGACCTCTGGGAAAGTGTTGATAGACGAAGGTTTTGGACAAATTGCAGATGTGGAGCATTTTTCTACAAACGGTTTCTAAGTGATGCCTTCAAAGGGGGATGAGCTGAGCTGAGGAGGTTCCACGGTCAGCTGACTCAGCGTTCTGCCTCCTGTCACTCGCTCTATGGCGCAGTGATGTGGACCACCTTCAGCTCACCTGACCAGCCTGAAACTGGTGCGGTGGTCAACTGACAGTCTGTGAGGGTCCAGTGATGGCTCTGGGTGGGATGCTGGGGATTCAGCCCTGACTGAACTGACTGCATAACAGTCTCTCTGTTAGGTAACAATCACATGCCTCGAGAGCAAACAGATGAGGGGAGGCAGAGCAGCTGTGAGGCCACTGGATCCCTGGATGAATGAGTGTTTGTGTGGAGCACACACACACACACGCACACACACACACACACACACACACACACACACACACACACACACACACACACACACACACACACACACACACACTGGTAATTTATGGTTTGAAACTATATGCACAAAAACAAAAAATTGTATTAAATGTCACATCATCATCCTCAACCTCTTACTGGCATGAAGTCAGTTTAAGAAGCAAAACAATGCAAAACCGGAATTTACAGACTGATTGGAACGATGAGTGATACAGAGCATTAACAGGAACACAGTAAAAGACAAGCCAGTTTGGTGTGATCAGCTGTGTGACATTTACTGGAGATGATGTTGTGAACGTCTGCAGGTGTGACAGGGTTCTTCTTCCCCACAGCTGATTGAAAGAGTCAGAGAATCCATCCAGTCCCGCTGGAAACGCACCAGCAGCTGTGTTGAGCCTGTGTTCAGCTGCCGCCGTGGAGCCGCTGCTGCTGCTCTTATGTAACTATGTTTGCAAAATAGTGCATCACATGAGAGTCCAGTCAAATGAATGAAAACAAACTGACTATTTAAGTAGTTGAGAGTCACGTACTTGTCTAGTTTATTGAAGCAGTGATCAGCCAAAATACTGGCTTAAATAACAAAGTCAGTGTGTTTTCAGCATTAGCTGATTTCAGCCCATTATTGACTAACTCACCCCTTCAACCTTCTTTTCTACATATTTGATGCTGTTCTTGCTAATTTGCCTGTCGGCCTCTTAAACAGCTAACTAGCGCGACATTGACTTGTTACCAGCCCGATGCCCGGTGGCAGGGCCGGTTCTGCAGCTGGCAGATGGGAGTGGAGGCCGGGATGGAGCGGTGAGCAATCCTTTGACGTCAGGGCGCCTCCTGTTTTCCTGCTTCAACCTGCTGGAACTGTGCTCTTTGATTTACTCTAATGCTCCTAAAGAGCAACACCAGCTCCGCCCTGATCCGCAGCAGCGTGTGTCACCCACCGTGTTCTGAACTCTCTGTCCTCCAGGTCAGGAATCTCCTGAAGGTGCTGAATAGTTGACAACATAAACAAATCATTTCTTTATATATTCACATATTTTCGAAATGACACATTTGTCAGCAAGAACTGATGCTGCTTACACAGCTATTCACAGTATCTAACAGTCCATTTCTCATTGTAGTCTGTCTGTCATGCATCATTAGTGGCTGAATGTGTGTGATAACCTGCTTTGGGTTCCTCCCTTGGACCTTTAGTAGTACATAGCTGACATCCTTGACATGCCTCACATACTGAAACCAGCCTGGTGAGTTCCTGAAATAACCTGTGGAGCAACACGGGCCTGAGACTCAGCGGAGGATTCCCTCGCCATGCAGCCATGAGATGCCCCAAAGGTTCTGTGGTTCCAAGGACAAAACTAAAATGGCCTCCACTGAGCTGTGGTGAGTCAACAACCTGCTGACTAGAAACAATCAGGACATAGAACACAGATAAGCTGCAAACCCACACAGAGGCACCGTTACATGGTTTAGTGCTTCACTTCAGTTTCCTGGATTCAGCAAACAGGCAAATATGAATGGAGCGAGACAATGTTCAGAGGCTCAGAGGACCCAGCTTCTAGTCTGATGAAGTGGTCCCGTAGTTCGCTAAGCAGCGTCTGTGTGGAGCTTCTCGCCTTCGCGATGCTGAGCTCCGCACTCGTCCCACTAACATCACGTTTCCGAGGCACGCCGTTCTATTTTGGAAGCCGTGCCTCACGCGAAATGATGCATGATGCATGAAAACCAGAGCCTCCCTTTAACTGCCGGGCCTTGGCTGGACTGACAGCCACTCATCAAGAACCACAGAGCGCTCTGCAGCGGAGACAAACCGAAAAAACAGAAGTGAAGTCGCTGCCATGAAAGCTAATGTTTGGTTCTGACAGATGGAGGGAGTCCGGTTAACAGACCTCAGCCAGAGCTGAGCCAGACGTGTGTGGGTTGGGTTCTGGTCCTCTGGACGGTTCCCTCAGACCATCTGAACCCAGATGCTTCAGTTCAGAGCTCTTTGTTGTTCAACGCCAGATTCACGTTTAATGATGTTATAGTTGCTGATTGTTCACATTACTTCCTCAAAGCAACTTCCCACATTAAAGATCATTGTCTCACTACTTCCCAAAGCAACACCCACCAACCGACACCCAGATTCACAGCAGGACGTCAGGCGCTCGTCCGATGTGTCGATGGGCAGAGATTCATCAATCTGCATCAACAATGTTCCTGTGAAACTGTGAAGGTTTCACTGTCTCCAGGTGATGAAGTCATTGTCATTGACCTTCGGGCTTCTCTGAGCCAAAGCTCATTTACCGGTGATTTCTGTGTGCAGACTTTTTTCGAGCATTCGAGTGGATCCAAGGATCTTCCAGCCGCCTTCAGACCGTTACTGAGGAGGGATCCCGTCCACGCTGCTGACTCAGTAATCCCACCACTTACTTAACAGTCGAGTCGCAGCAGGAGGGAGCCTCCAATCAGACTAATTGGATTGACTTATCAGTAAGTGACCGTAGGGAGGGGACAGCTGTCTGACACAAAGCATCTCAGCTTCATAGGGTGTAAACACGTCCGTCTACGCAAGTCATGGTATCGCTGTATATATTACACTTTACACTGTAAATGTTGTTTTATCGAGTACCAGGAACCAGCATCATGAATCCTGGGAGGCATGAACCTTTAGTGATGCTGACTTGGTAATAATGTCCGATGAAGCCACCACTCAAGCTGAGGTGACCAGCACATCCACAGGGAACCAGGAGCTCCGACCCAGTTAGACCCATTAGAACCAGTCATTCTGCTCCTTAACGTGTGCAGAGCCCAGTCAAACCATGTCCCACGTACCAGTGACACCAGTGCCTGCTTGCAGGGAGCAGCCCAGACGGGTCATGTGAGTGGGGGCTGGGCTTCACATTCCTGTGTCACTGAGCTTCTGCAGCACAGTGAACAGCTAACTACTGGTGAAACAGGCCTTTAAATGTCTCTACTCTGGAGCAAACTGTGACACATTTGTCTTCGTAGTCCGACTTCAGGTTTAGTGTGACGGCCATCATTTGTTTGTCTCCCTAACAAGTGGAGATATGTTTTAACTGAATCATACTCATGCCTGTGGATTATTTACACATCTAAACAGAACTCATCATGAAACCACATCAGATTCCGAAGCTGTAGCTTCAATGAGTCACTCACCAATATGAAGATAAAAAAAAAACAAGTTGGACAAAAGACATCCAAAGTTGCGCAATAATTTATTTAATTTGTTGACATATTACAAAACAATATGTACAGTGTAAAAACAAAATGTTGCTTGAACGCCACCAACCCTTGAACAAACCATAGTGTGACGGGCATTTGGTGAACAGTGGGGAAAACAAACCTGTGGGGCTGCGCAGCCTCAGTAACAGTGTGTGAAGGTCACCGCCTCAGGGCCGTCTAACACTGACAATAACAGGCGACTCGGCTTCTTTTGATCTAGAAGAGTTGCTTAACATGTCCACGCAGCCACTCTGGATCTTCATGCAACTAAACACAGCTTCATTATAAGACAGAAGGTTGAAAACGTAGGCTCGGGCCAAGTGAGACGTTGGCACGACAGAGTGGAGAGAAATACTGGATCCTTCAAAAGGTGGAGTGAGTGCAGCAGAGTTCCGTGGTTTCTCCTTTATCCTCCTCCACTCAACAAACAGAGCACAGATTCGCTCCCAAGTCCGGGCTTCGCAGCCAAAGTTCGTCTCGTCTGAACAATCGCCCGCTTTCCTTCGGTTCCACTCAAAAACCTCCTCAGACAAATTGAAGGGTCGCGTCTCCCATCCGAGACCCTTGCGCTCATCTCTTCTTCTTGCTGGTTCGCAGCATCTTCTTCCTCTTCAGGATCATCTCGTAGAGCTTCTCCAGGCCGGGCTGCAGCCCCCGGCCGTCCAGCGCGGAGCAGCCCTGCGTGTGGCGCAACGTGGACGAGCTCAGCTCGTGGAGGGCCAGCGCCTTCTCCACCTGAAACACACAGACGAGGCAGCGGAGGTGAGTCACCGTCCAGAGGAATGCTCCATTTAAAGGCTCTCGGGTGCCTTTGGATCCACAGCCAACATGAAACCCCACATCCTGTGATAAGCTCTACGGTTAAATATTTACCTCGGACACGGACGCAGCTCCATCCAGGTCCTGTTTGTTGGCCAGAACCAGCAGGGGCACCCCCTGGTTCTCCGCCGACCGGCTGATCCTGTGCAGCTCCACCTTGGCCTCCTCCATGCGCTCTGTCTCTGCAGCGTCCACCACGAACACCAGTCCATCCGTGCGCCTGGTGTACGACTTCCACAGGGGCCGGAGCTTCTCCTGGCCACCGACGTCCCACACCTGGAAGGTGGTGTTGCTGCTCTTGGAGCTGCCCATGTTCACCTTAATCCGCTCCATGTTGAACCCCTTAGTGGGGATGGTCTCGACAAACTCCCACAGCTTGAGCCTGTACAGAAGGGCCGTTTTTCCAGCCGAGTCCAAACCAATCACGACCACGTGCATTGACTGGAAGCTGGGGAGGAACGGGGTGCTGGGGGCGATCTCCGTCAACTGGTTCCCCATGTTTGTCGCCTGTGAAGCTGAACACTCCCTTTATTGTGTCCCGCTGGGTCGGTATGTGCAGCAGCAACAGAGGAGTTCACACCTGGGCCCGGCTTCACTTCAAAGCCTGGAGAGAGGGGGGAGGGGGGCGGTTAACCACAACACAACACAGCGGAGACCCACGGCCAACGTTTGTCCACGATCTCAGAAGCTACTTTAATAGAGTCGTCGGAATAATACGTGGACGTCAAATTACAGCGAAACAGGAGACGCGGTGAAAAGAGGCTGAAGACTAGAAGTCAGAGGAATGTTCGCTGGAATTGACTGGAAACGGATTCCGTGGAAACCACTGTTAACTTATGCTAGCTGCCGACGCCGCTCAAACTGGTTCTGCTGGTTTCACACGAACACATTTTCAGGCACGAGAAGAAACTAAGAGCGGCTCCCACGTACGTGGTAAAAGTGCGTGAGAAGCACGTCGTAACCGAAGAAAAAGCGGCGACTCGTTTTCCTCGCGGCGCGTTCAAACAAACAACGAAGCAATTTTAATATCTTACCTGCGGAAACTTTGGCGCTCAGTTAATTAATCCACGTTATTTATGCGAAGAAATTTTCCAAAATTGTCCGAGTTGACTTTAAACGAATCAAACATGGTGTTTTTCGGAGCAGCTTTAAGCAGTGAAGATACGATCCGAACGTCGGACGAAGACTGGGAGCGGGGGAGACGCTGCGCCGGGATAGGAGCTGCCCTCTGGTGACGTCACACAGCGTGGGCGGGGCTTTCTCTGTCTGTCAATCTAATCAACATAGATACATACATACTTTACTCATCTCTCACATCTGTTTAATTTAGTAACACAAGATGAAAACACAAAGTTATCCGGTTGGTCAAGTACATGTCAAATCATTTAGTAGCTTCTCTATTCTGACCGCAGTGGTGTGTTCTACAGCTGATGGCCATAAATGGGCTTCATAATAAACATTAAAAATAACTGAAAGCATTTTATATGAATCTGAGATAAAATATTTAGTGTTCTACAGTGTATCCACATTCCTGAAGCCATCTGGTGAATAGAAAACATCTGTGTTGACACTGAAACCCTGTAGTAACAATACTAATGGTGTACAGTACTGTATGTAGAAGAAGAATAAAGTATATCATCAATATGAAAGCATCTCACAATAATATTAAAGATAAGCTTCAGCAGCATGTGTTCAGTATAAACTGAAGGAAAATAATCTGTACTATAACAAACAGCAATAATGTTTATGGTTGGTATCAACAGGATAAAGAGCTGAAACAGTCTTCACCACACAGTGTTATCTATGACATAATGGCTCATTTGGTCATTTGTATTGATTTGCATGAGAGCTCCTCCACATGATAATGACATGGGTGAGTGTGTGTGTGTATTAGTGTGTGTGCGTGACCTATTGACTGAGTGATTGACTGAGTGACTGAAGCCAGGCAGTCTGACTGCTTGGTGAGGATGTGGACTCATGGACACACACACACACACACGCACACGCACACACACACACACACACACACACACACACACACAAAATAACATGAAAAAAATCTCTCACTTTTTTAGAAAAATACGTTTTTTGGTTGTCAATTTGATGCAAATATAGGTACAAACACACTCACACACACACACACACACACACACACACACACACACACACACACACACACACACACACACAGAAAATAAATACATGTTTCATATACAGTAGCTGTGGAAACTCAGACAGATTCAAAGGTTCCGATTTGAATACGGTGAAGCGCTGCCAGATGGAATTACTGTACGTCTGATTATATTATCACCATGAAGTCAGGGAATTGTCACATGCCTGTGTTTCTATCCTGGAAACTTGAGGTAAATCAAAAGTAAGGCTGTTATCAGCAGTGTTCAGAATGATGTAATATAAAAAAAACTGTCGTGAAGCTCCGAGGCAGGAGCTTCCATTAGACAGAGATAGACAGGAAGCGAGGGGTATTACACACAACACATTCCCTGACCTGGGAAGGAAAACTTTAAAAACATCCTCCGTCTAAATACAAACTAAAACGTATTTTTTTATTTTAAACACCATCCAAATCCAACTAACAGAAGTCTAATGTCATCATTGATGAGGTGATAGCACCCCCTGTTGTCAGCAGGAAGAATAGCAGCTTTGCTGGACTCAATCACACTGTTCACTGTTTTTAATTTCTGCATTTATTCTTTTGTGGCCAGAAGGGAAGACAAGCTGCTGGAGGTTTACCAACCAACGACCCACAGAGTCCAAACGCTGAGCTGCAGGAGGTGTCAGGTGTGATTTCTCTACCCTGCTAGAGCTGCCTCTGTCTCAGTTACAGCAGCAGGGGAGCATTAGTTGCCTGGAAACTCCTGTTAGCAGAGTCAGGGACAGAAGCCACCGACTCCTCACCGGCACCGGTTCTGTCCGCTCAGGCTGCTGCTTCCTGCTCTGCCGGTAAGTCAAACACTGCTTTGTTGCTTCAGCCTTCAGTCAGTCAGTCAGTCAGTCATCACTGTGCTGCAATAAAACAATATATTACTAAATATACTAAAAGTCCACCAGAGTTCCTAAGATGCTTTGTTGTCTAGTTGTTTTACATCACTGTGTAGGAAATCATTTGAAAAGACAAAGAATGATTTTTTTCAACATTACTTTGCAAATATTTTATTTAATAAATTTGCCTCCTGAGATCTTTGACTCAAAGCCTTCATTAGTGTTAATGCATTTGCTACATAATAATTGTAAACGTGCAGATTATCGCTATGCCATCTATGTAACACTGATAATGTTGCTAAGTAAGTGATGGCAGTGGTTGGGCCTCAGATCGTATCAGGTGACTCTGTGGTCAGATCCAGTATCAGAGACCAGTCAGAGACGACATCTGGTTTATTTACTGGTGTGTGTGTCTGTCTCTGCACTGAATATTTGTATCTGCTCTGTGTATTTGCTGCCTGTCCTCCAGCTGCTCCACACCAGGATGTCTGCCATGCACTGGGAGGCCAGGCGCCGCCAGCGCGCTCTGGAACGCAGGATGTTCCGGTCCAAACAGCAGGTGCAGAATGTAACTGTTACATCAGCAATAAGAACGTCCAGCACCACATCTGACACCTACGGTCCAGGAAGCAGTGCGTTATATTCAGAAACAAACATTATAACTGCTCTTCATTTACAATGTTAAATGCATTAGACGAGCTGAAAACAGCAGAACCCGTCAAACAGCGTGGTTCTGTTGTTTAACTGAGCTGAGCTGTGATACCCAGCACGGGTCCAACCTGCTTCCTGAGCCTGACAAAACAAAACAATGTGCGTGTGTCCAGTTACAATGAATTGTTCTATTAGTCAGGAGGTTTTCATTCTGTTCCTCTGTATCTGTATGTGCTGACAGGTGCACAGCAGTCCTGAGGCCGCCAGTGACTCCCCCCAACCAAACACAGGTCAAGATGCTCACACAGTATGGGCCTAATGTAGTAGAACATACTATATAATCACTGTCAGAGCAGAGTTTTGAAAAGGCTCCAGTTTTACTCCTATAACTGGCTTCATAGCATCGTCTTCCACACTAAGCGGTTCAGTGTCTGTTCATATGAGTGTGATACAATCCAGACTCCCTCTGACCCAGATGTGAACTGGTGTCAGTGTCTAATGAGACAACGACTTCCTGTGTGCTGACCAGTAAATGGGGCACCACTTCCACCAGTTACCTTGGTCCTAATGAGTCTTCTCCCTGCTTCCACTGGTCCGTGTATCTGTCTAGTGGACTCAGAACCTGGCTCCTGTAAACTGAACCCAGTTTGAAAGACATCCCATCAAACTGTTAATCACACCGAGCAGCCAGCGCACGCTCCACCAGTTCTCATCAGGAGGCTGCTGAATGTTTCACGAGGGGCCACACACGCAGTCTCATGTCACCGACCACAGATTTATTGAGCAACAACCTCAACGAGACTAAAGAGATGTTTTCAGATCTTATTTGATGCCTGACGCTGGGATTCATCAATGGCCTAGCACTCATTTTTAACAAAGCTTATCTCATTTAAAGGCTTAGATTTAGTGGTGGTTTACACATGACACCTTCCACAAACTGCATCAAACTTCTCTGTTGGTGAAGCTGATTCATGTCTGTGCTGTTTCCAGATGGAGGCCAGTGTCCTCCCTGCCAGAATGACCTGCAGACAGGCGTCCACCACGGCGCCAGGATCCCCAACAGATACTCGGTGGGTCTCAGCTCGTTGTCAGCTGTGGGTGGTCTGTTTCAGTGCACTGACTCCTGCTTGCCTTCAGTCTCTGCAGTACAAGCAGCAGTGGTAGGACTCAGAGGAACGACAGGACACCAAGATTAAAATGAGTCTGGAATCAACTCAGTTGGTTTGTGTCTTTACTCACATTGGCTGAACAGGGATATGTACAAATAAGGCTACAAAAGAAAAACAAGATTCTTCAGCAAAACACAGACACAGGATGACAGACAATTAACAGCTGTAGCTACATATTATGATTACAGGACGTCCAATCACTTCAATTAATTCTTTGTTAATGTGAAACCATCAGTCGACAGACAGAGACTGAGACGAGAGAAGCAGAAAAGGATGATTCACTGGACAGTGTGGGACACGTTAGTTTTGCATCCGATGCTGTGACTCCATCAGAGGCCTGTCATCTCCACGCACGGCGTGGCAGTGACAGATGCTACGGTGCTGTTGGCTCCACAGTCAATGTACTCGTACGTCTCCAGGGACAGGTCCTCGTAGTGGGCCATGTAATACACCGTCATAGACATTCTGCAGCGACACCACGACAAACCAGGGACAATGAGCTGTTTCTTTCAGAGCTAGGACAACTCACACTACACAAGTTACTTCAGAACAAAAAAGGCTGATGTCTGAGAAATCGTATCATATTTATGAACGGAGGCAGCAGCTACTAAAATATTTAAACCCCTTTAAACCTCAAGCTAATTAGACTAATGTAGCATCTCAACTCAATTTGGCTTCTGTGCAAACAGATGCTCAGTTCACATAAACAGGCAGTAGAGGGGGGTCATTCTGTACTTATCTGGATTATTAGGGTTGATGCATTTCGCATACATGCGTATTGGTTGTAGGTACAGCAGAGTAAAGCTCCGTGTTTCTGCTCTCTACTTACTGTAGATGCACAAAGAGGATGTGGACGGACACGGTAGGATTCTTACAGTAGTCACTGCAGAGGCAAAGAACAAACACTGCTGAGGTCACGTAAACAAACGGTCTTTAGCTGACAGATACGATGTGTGTGTGTTTAGACAATCTGGTAGCTAGAGAGGATCCATGGCAGCTGCCTGACAGCAGAACCAGCACAAAACGGTCCTTAATACGAATATTTGTTAGAAATATGCTTCAACTAAGCCACTCGTTTGTTTAAAGGCTCCTATTCAACAAAATGCCCTTCTCAGACGTTCTGTTGACTCTGTGGTTCATATGTGAGTTCACCTTTCTTCACATTCTACCAATTAGTCTGATTGACTCAACCAGAGACTCACCAGCAGTTAACTCTGTCAGTATGAGGGATATTAGTTTATACAGATTTCAATCTGGTTGCAACAGAAAACGTGTTTCCTTCTCATTTCGTTTTAATTGCACAGTTGCTGGTTCCTGAAATGAGTTCATCAAATTTGGCAACTGTGGTCGCTGAAGCAATGAAAGGTGCTTTGCAGTTTTCTGTGTGAAGTGTTTTGAAGAAGTAGTTTCAATATTGGCAAAGGAGCAAGTAAAAGAAACAGCAGCAAAAGAAACAGCTGTGACAAAATTAATAGTGGGAACAGTCAACAGCTGACTGAGCTGCTCAAGCTAAGAATCGTCACGACAGGTGTGAGGTGTGAGCGCCTGTTACTATACATATAATAACATAATGATCACCTGAGGCCTGGATCCTTTAGGTTGATAGAAATCATGAAGGGGTACTGCAAAAAAACAAAAGGAAGATTCATTCACGGCTTCCACTCAGTGTGTGTGTATGTGAGGTCTGACTTACCTTTTGAACAGACAGAGGTTTGACAAAGGTCATGTTCTTAATAGAAGTCTTTCCCACAACCATTTTATCGTTGAGCGCCTGTACGATAAAATTATAGGCCTGCACCTCCATGAAGTTGTTGTTGGTGATGTTTAGCACATTCTGTGAGAAAAGGGACGGTTGTGACTGAAAGAAATCTCTCAACGCCGTCTCTCCGCTGCTGTGCGCTGTACTCACTGTGATGTTAATCTGGACACTGTTGTTGGCGAAGTGGACGATGGAAGACTTGACCGCGACTGGAGACAAAACGATGGCACGAGGAAAGAGGAAGAACAAAACCAGGGCACTGGCCAGGAGGCACACGCCGACGGACCCGGCGACGTACAGCCTCCTGTGGGGAGAAGGCATCAGGCACGTGAGCCCAGCTTTCTGCTCAGGGTCACGCACCCTTTAGTACTTTTCATATTTTATTTTACATTTTTATTATTTTCTGCCTTACGTGTGTCTGGGTCTCAGCCTCTGGTCGGTGCAGGGGATGACGGCCACCAGCTGACTCTCCCGACCTGCATCAAACGCCACGTGGAGTTTAATAAACGATAATAAACAACCACCTAAACGACATGTGGTCACTGAGCTGTAACAGAGCTCCGCCCGCTGGACGCGTCCGTTACCTCTTGGGATCCGACCGATCCCCTGGCAGGTGGGACACTCAACCGTGTCCCCAGAGCTGTGTCTCCGGGTGCAGCTCGGCCTCTTGGCTCTGTCTTTGACCATGGGCTGTGTGTCACCCTGGTCGCTGCCACTCTGTAACCCCGCTCCTCCAAAAGCAGCATACCTGCTGGAAACGGCCCCCATGCCTAGACTAGAGGGAAAACAAGTATTTCATTCACATTTGAATGACTTTACTTCTTTACTTACTTTTTAGTAAGCCTAGAACTTAAATTTGTGTCACATTTCTCCCTAAATGACTGTTTTCTTAAATGGTTGCATTGAAAATATTAAAATCCTCCTCAATTCCAGAATGCTGGGTTCCCTCGCACGGCTGACGTTCTCCTGCAGATCCGACTCTGTAATTCTGCCTTCCAATACTAGCCAACCAACTCCAAACCACTTGAACCCATATTCTGTGTTGAGAGATCATTTTTATCGTCTCTGTCCTTCTTTTCTCTCTGCCAGTTTGATTTTATTAGTAATAACTGCTGAGGTGTTAAGTTTACAATTAATAATTAGTATGAATGAAGCAGAGATGACCTCCTGCAGCTGTTTAACTTGAGTTGTTGGGTTGAGTTGAAGGAATGCAGTATTTAGTACTTATGAAGTACCTCCAAGATACTCAGTCCATGGGCAGTACTCTGACTCAGAGTAGACGTTTGTGTTTTCAGTTTCAGTTCAGATTCAGACACAGTCGTAGGTAAAGGCTGCAGATGAAGGAGGAGCCTGTGTCGTGTCTAAAGCTTCACAATAATGAATCTTCGTACTTTAAAGTAAACCATTAACCTTTGAGCGACTCGGTATCAGGCTGTGACTCCTCTGTCAGAGCTTTGACCACCAGTGATTTTCTCTACAGCAAATGATCAAAGGTCACTACGTCATTACGTGACACTAATTTACAGGGAGTCCGGGCGTGGCGGCTCGTCCCGCTGAGCCCAGCACGCGACGGAACCAGTTTGCGGTTAGTTCGCCGGCTGTCGAACCCACAGTAAACAGCGTCGTTTAACCATTGAATCGCTGGCTTCAATCGACCACGCGCCTCTGATCGTTATCGAACCGTAACCCAGCGGATTACTGTTCGTGTAAAGTTCCGAAATGTCATTTAAAGTCCACGACAGCGGCCTACGAGCAAAACAAGCAGCCGAACTACGCACTTAGTTCGGTCTCCTGCAGCAGCAGCAGCAGCAGAACCGAACCTCAGCTCCGCGGAAGCACGTCGCACTTTGTCCCGTTCGAGTCCCGCCCTTCGTGCGCCACCGGCCGCTTACCTCGCCGGTGAGCTCGGCCGCTTCTAAGGCACTGACAGCGTCTCCATCTTCCGTCGTCCTTGTTTGTTGTTGCCCGTGGTAGACGCCGTCACAACCCGGCGCGCGCACCACAACACAAACACTTCCTGTCAAAACTTTCAAACTAAACCTGTCACGTGCATCATTTGCGTCACTGAAGAAGCTGCCGCAGGCGGTGATCGACGAGTTAGAAGCCATCTTTTTAATAACAAATATATTCCATCTATTAATTAAAATAAAAAAAAATACTATAATACTACTTATTTTTCCAATATTTGAGATATTGAGACTTGAGATAACTCTGCTGTTAATTGGCGCTATATAACTGAAATTGAATTGTGTTTATTTAAATGATGATGTAACTTCTAAGCCTTCTGGAACACACAATCCACACCATGTATCGTGATCTTATAACAAGTCATGTTTTATTAAATGACTGTCAACACCAACCTCAGATCCTTCAAGTCCTCTTATGTGCAAACAAACAATACTCAGTCAACATGGTAGCGTTTCTTACAAAGGATAACAGCAACGCACACACACAGCAGAGCAAATTCAACCACCGCACAAGAAGCCTAAAGGTACAACATCCACAGCTCTAATGTTTTACACGTCTGAGCCTTCAAGCATCCAAGAAAAGAAGGAATGAGTCAACCATCAGTCTTTGCTTCCAGCTAAGCTCTGTATATATTCATACATGTGTGAAGGAAGGAAAAACACATTTCACATTGACAGACACAGTCTGTGACAGTTTCATTAAGTTTGGAATGACTATAATGTACACTGGATGTGACGTGCTCTGCCTCATCTTCTGGAAAAACATCAAACCTGTGACTGGGCTGCAAATATATATGAGGAAGGTTTGGTAGCCACTTGTATATTGTTGCTGGCCTGTTACAAATTAACATCTAGTGATTTCTACTTTAACTAAAACTTGTTACCGTGTATTTGTTTTATGTAACATCACAGTGGTGGGTTGGTTGGATTTATACAGCAGGGTTCCTGATAAAGGTTTAAAGCCACAGCACATGTTCACTCTGCAGATGTCCACAAAGAGCAGCTCCCTGAAACCCACACATCCAGTCTGACGCCTGCTCTTCCTAAGAGGAACCATTATGTGCAGGCTTCATGTTCTTCCAGAAGGATTCCGCTGTGCCTCATTCAAGGACAGTACAGGGTGTTGCTGAGGTGTGTGAAAGTTTCCAACCCCCAAAACTAAAAGCAAAACAACAACAACCATCAAATATAAAGCAGGAGGTGGCTCTAAAGGTGAGGTCCGAACTGAAACTTTGGCTTCTGGGAGCCTGTTCACAGAATCAACAATGGTCCGACGTGTTAAAACTAAAATAAAACCCATACAATCAGATTGTTAACCCCACTTACAATGAGCTACATATACACAGATGTTCCTGCAATTATGTTATCTTCTTTCTTCAACCCTATTTTCAGCACTTATTATGCATTAAGTATGTCAGAATGAACATGTTCCTGCTGCGAGAGCAGGCGAGAGGGAAAAGTCAACAGTAGCTAAAATACATTTACATTCAGTGAATGGTCCCTCGGTGCTAAGATGTAAGTGCAGTCGTTCAGGGGAATGTTCACGTACGTCACTCCCTAACAGCAGATACGCAGACAGTACAGTAAGATGTTCCAGTGATGCTGACAAGAAACAATAAGACAAATGTGGAGACAACAAGATGAACCTGAACATCAATGAGCGCAGTGCCTCGAGGCTTCCTGTGCAGACGATGCTTAGGGTCGGATTCTAATTAAAAAGTGACAGTGTAAAAGCTCTCCAGTTACAGGAACTACCCACTACCAACTGGACTTAACTTTGTTATAACTGTATGGACCCTTGGGGCAGGTCAGGGCCAAGCAGCTGATGTTCTGATGCAGACCCTGCTTCTGATTGTCTGAACACACCTGATCCAGGTAATCAGTAATAGACAGGGCAAGGTTCCCTACCTTATCTACCTTATCCACCTTTCTTTGCAGGAACCTACCAACCCGTTACCTCTTAGAACTAACCAGCCTGTAAGAAGCTTATTGGAGCTTTATAATTATAATCGTTGGTGTGTGGCAATAAATAAACTAAAAAACGAGCTTGGTTCTAAGTGATCTGTAGCTAGATCCTATTCAGAATGTCAGTGCAGCCGTTTCCATTTCTTCACTGCTCCTGGCACAGAGGATGCACAGGAAGGCACTATGTGTAGCATTTCAACGCTAACGCTACGTTAGCTAGCTTCATGAAATGAGTGAGGAACAGAAATAGAAGAGGAGGTTGCAGTAACGCTGATGGAGATGTGAAGTGGGAATATTTACAAATGCTACACATAGGTCACACGTGGCTCCTTTCTATGCTCTCCCAGAGACGGCTCATCTCATTGGTTCCGTCAGAGGAGAGGTGGGCAGAAGGAAGGAGGTAGAACGCCTTCCTTCCGTCCCTGGTTTTTTCCTCGTCAGTAGCGAGTGGAGTACCAGTCATTGTCGGTCATCTGAACCAGCTCGTTCACTACATCCAGCAGGTTGTAGTTGTGTTTCTTCAGCAGACGCTGGTTCAGCGGCCGGTCCCCAAAGCCCATCTCCACCAGTACAGCCATCATGGTGTCCTGGGTGGAGGAGTCCACCGGAGGCTGCAGAGTAACAGCATCAGATCAGTCCATGAAACCCTCCAACAGCAAACACAATGAGAACAGAACGGTGTGACTGACCTGTGTGGGGCCCTGACCAGTGAACAGCGCTTTGTAAGCAGAGGCAGCTACAGACAGAGCCCCCTTCACCAGGCCGCTGGTGATGCCCGGGTGCCTGAGGAGAGACCATGACATGTACGTTTCTATTCACGTCTCAAAAAAGCCCTCTGGCAGAAACTCACTTTCACAATCAACTAATTCAACGTATGACATTTAGAGCAGGTGTGTGGAAGTGCGAGACCTGGGATCCTCTGGGTCGCCTGCTGTGGCCTCCGCAGCTTCAGCTTCAGCTCCATCTGCTGCTGTGTGCTGTTCAGGACTAGAGGCTGCACCAAGACAACACATCACATTAAACTGGTCGCCAACGAAGAAATTACTTACAGTATTGTCACATTTAAACCCTCACTCCAAATAGGAGGAATAGAATGCAGTAAAAACTAAGTAAAAAAGACACGGAAAATATTAGCTCATTGTGAATTTGATGTCACCACACAAAAAAGTTGCTTACCAGTGTCGCTTTGGTAGAGCTCTGACCCCTCTGACCCATCACCAGCTTCGGCTCCTCCGCTGCTGTCTGGACTGTTCAAACGCAAGAGCCAGGCATTCTAATTACTCACACTGGAGAACTTTGCCACGTAAACATAGCTTACGGCAACAAGTTCTCATCCTGTTGTCCAGGCACCAACCTCGGTGTGGTGATGGCATTGGGAGGAGCCACCACCTCAGGTGTCAGGGGCTCATCGTCCAGCGTCTGAGACGTACACAGCATGTCGTTGGCACTGCTGGTGCCAGACAACTCGGCTGCTGGAGCTTCTGCGGCCCCTTCGGCCTCCCCCAGCTCCCCTTCTGCTGTCGTGCTGCCTGGTTGTTCAAGGAATGGAGTGTCTGGGTCTGTGGGGGTCTTGTCTGGGATGTCTCCAGGCTGAGACAGAGCTGAGCTGAAAGAGGACGAAGAAGGAGAAAGTGGAGGGGGTGAAAGCTGTGAAGCTGTGAAATCAGAGTGGAGCTGCCTGGAGAACAGGCTCCAGCGTCTCAGATATCACAGGGATCATTTCGGTGAAGTGCAAACACACCTCAAACAGGAAAAGGCTTTATACTGTATGTGAACAAACAACCTCCAGATCTGACGAGGAAGTACAAACCTGTACATAGAGTCCCCCAGGGGCCGACTGGTGTCAAAACAGTCAGGGAGGATGATGATGTAATCCTCTGAAGACGTGGAGGACGAGCGGCTCCTCGCGCCTTCTCTCTTCCCAGCTCCTTCCTTGTCCTTCACCTCCTCTGCCTCCCTCTCGCTCTCCTTCACAGACTCCACACAGATGCTTTCTACAGGGGACTCCTGCACTTCACCTGTAACGGAATCAAGGCCTTGAACTTCATAGTCGTCATTATTGAGGCCGCCATCAATCCTAGAAATCTTCATAATGACCATAATAACCTAGTGCTGCCTGTGAGGTGTCTGAGGACAGTGTAAATCAATCACAGGGAGAACCCAGGAGCCCACAGTCCCCTGGTTCCAGAGCCAAACCCCCAATGACTGTGCTCTCTTTACATTACTAACGTATCCAAGCTTTTCATTTTCTGTCATGTGCCGTCACCTGTGGCTTCATGCTCCTGCAGCGCGGAGGCCCCGGCTGGATCGTGGGGGGTGGTGGGAGCTGAGCTGGGTCCTGGCCCTGGGTTTGGGGTGACCGACAGGGGAGCGGGTAGGGAGGCCCTCAGTGGGGAGGGCAGCGACGCCTTTAGGACAGCCGCCGGCTTCATGGTGTCCGCTTTTACCGCCTTACCCTTCGCACAGGAGTCAGATCCATTCTGAGCAGTCAGATGGGCCACTGGCAGAAAAGAGGAGGTGTTACACATGTTGCTGCTGGCATGCACCTCAACAACTACATCTCTTAATATTTGACTGTACCTGTCGCGGAGCGGGGGCCTCTCAGAGGAGCGTGATCAGGGGCCTCCTCCAGAGTCATTGAGCGAATCACCGTCTCACAAACAAACTGAGTCCCGCTGATGTCATCCTCTCCTTCCTCCTGTGCAGGGACTCCGCCACCCTCAGTCCCAGATGCTGACCCGTGGGGGATGTCTGTCGAGGAGCAACAGCCGGTCAGTGAGCTTAGCTCTGATCACTCAGTTAATGTGAGCCAGCTCCATTTCCAACATTACCCATGATGCTGTTGATGACTTCTGTTTCTTCCTGGATCAGACCTAAAGAGGGGCTGCTCTTGTCCTGCACATGGGCATCCTGAGGCAGAGGAGACATGCACGGAGTGATGTCTGGAGGAGAGGAAAGGGAATGGAGTCACCGACTGTGGTGTGGGTTTCTCCCCTTTTTGAGCAGTTGTTGTTTACACAGTGTTTTATCTTATTGAGACAAGCTTTTGATGGCTCAAAGCTTTGGAAGGGGACCGGGTTGTGGTATGCGTGTACAATACTATTATGCTGCTACACCAGAGGAGGATCCCACTGTTCTTACCAGCAGGAGTGTTGTTTGGGACACTTTCCAGCTCTTGGACGATGTTGATGTCCAACAGCTCAAATGACAGAAGATCCTGAACGAAGGAAGGGAGACATGTAGATAATAGGTGCGTATTGGATTAAGTTGTTTTAGAAGGAGATGTGTGCAAGGGCTTGTTGGAGTTAGAATATGCCACATATCGATATTCTACAGCCCTAGGAGTATTACCTGTGCAGTGAGCAGGTCTACAGATGGGATGTAATACTCTTCTTGATCCACTGACAGTAAAGGTTGATCTCTAGTGGCAGTGCCTTTTCCATCTTTTGCAACTGGATTCTTCCCCTGCAGTAAAAGAAACACTTCTGCTAGAAACAGCTCATACATTCTCACAATGACATTTTCAGCCACGTTACTGTATCCATCCATTTGTCGTACCTGTGGTGTGACACAGGGCGACACCAGTATTCCATCAGCCATCATGGGTGCAGGAGCAAGCGGGTCGACTACGATGCTGCACCACACCCGTGGTCCAAACTGCTCCCCAGCATGGGCCAGACGCCAGTGGGAGGTGTAGGAGCCCTCCACAGTGGGAGCACAGAGTGCAACGCTCACCACTCCAACCTGGTGAGAAGTGACAAAACACGGCGTCATCAAATCCACGGGACTCAGTCTTCAGGCAGCTCATGATATGGACTCAGCAGCCGAGACGGGGCTGTCCCTGAGTCCCTTTAATGGAGCTGGTTGAGGGTGGGCGGCCATCTGCCTCCACTTGGGCTGCTGCTGCCAGCTCACCTGTCCAGGCTGGAGGAAGGGAACGGACACTTCCCTCCAACGGTCCCCAGATCCCACTGCCAGGTTTCCCCACATGAACTTTAGCTGCAGGATGCAGACAAGATATGTAACTATTAGACTATGCTATGCTTATAGATGCAGATGTTATATTTTCTTTTCCAAGCTGCCACAGTTAGACATTTTATGGAAACACATAACAAGTAACACAGAAGAGCAGAGCGCTGTACCTTGGTGTCAGCACTCCAGCTGATGGTACCAGTGTTCCTCATCTTCCAGTATTTGATAAACTTGGTCCCCGGGCGCAGTCTGGTTCCGTCAGGAAGGTTCTCATCTAGAAATGTGGCCGTCATAGCTGGAACCACCAGAGGACAGGGACGCTTTGGACGCCTGGGGAGACATCGGCCCCACTTAACTTTACAGTCGACTGTCAGTAGGAATTCATAATTTTCATCAATTCATAATTAAACATTACTTTTACTGTTACTCAATATATTTTAGCTTTTAGATGTTAGATGTGATGTGTGAAGTATCCCTGAGCTTTTCCCACAGTAAATGTATTAATGTATTCACTCTTTTTCCATTTACGTGTTGTTCACTGTAAAATCCACCATGTTGTGGTGACCTACTCTGGGCTGTTGTGCTGCGTGGCTCGAGGCTGCAGAAGAACAGGGGAGGAGCTTCCATCTCTGTGGGAGGAGCTCCACTGGATGCCCCGCCTCTCCATCCTCAGCTGTTTGCGGATCTCTTTGACCTCGGCTTTCAGCAGGCGTTTCTCTGCCTTCAGTCGCTGTTTCTCTGCCTTTCGGAAACTGCGGTCACCTCTCCTGTAGAACCTAGAGGCAGAGACCAGAGAAAGCATTTCTCTACAATGCAATAATCAAAGGTTTACCACAAATGTACATATACACGATTGGATTTTTAAAAAACACTAAAGGAAACTAAAAACATAGAAAGAATTCAGAATGAGCTAAAAGTTAAGAACAGGCTGTTTTAATGGGCCACTTTAGCATTTATAGTAAAATCCTTTTGAAAAGCCAATATTATTATTATTACATAAAGGTTTAGGTCCCACCATCACAGTTTGTAACATGGTGGTTTTAAGTGAATAGTGCACCTCTGTGAGCAACTTTCAAGTACAGTAAAGCATATATGTAATGATACTGCGGTCGTACTTGCTGTGGTCAGGGGCGGGCGAGCCGTGCTCCGGGATGGACAGCGGAGTTCTGGCTCTCACCAGGTTGTGACTGGGATCATGAGAGAAGCTGCAGGGTTCACACAGCGTGCAGGAGGTGCACACGCTGACGGCAGAAGAGCGACGGGAAGGGAGGCAGAGAAGAGCATGAGACAAGAACACGACACCAGGCCTGTAACAGAGGCTACAGCTACTGGACCAGGCTGGTCAACAACACGTACCTGCACTGGTATCCTCCTCCCGTGGTCTGGCCCCTGCATGAGGAGCAGGGAGGAGTGGAGGAGGACGGTGCTCCAGGCAGGGTGGAGGACACCTCAGGGACCTGCTGGGCCTCTGCTCCACCCACTGCTTCCCCTCTTCCTCCCCCCGTCCCTGCCCCTCCTCCTCCTCCTCCGATGGGCTTGTGGATGCAGCACTGGCCAGAGAATTCCCTGCAGATCTTCTCCACCGCCTCACGAACCACCTGGTCCTTAAACTAGGGGGAATAAGAGCAGGGCGAGCGTCAGAGTCCATGAATTGTTGATCCACCGGTTCCTCCGGTTCAGCTGTTTTTACCTTCTCCATGTACGAGGTGAACCAGGCTGGGGGCGTCTTGTCTTCTTCTTTGGTACCTTTCACATCTTTCATAATCACCTTTTCAACAGAGGATAGTGTTCAGGAAAAACATCAGTATTACTTCACAGTTTTGAGTTTAAATGATATTTTATCATTCAGAATCTGCTTAGTGGCAGGTACTCCTACCATTCCCTGCTCCGGCACCGCCGCCTGAACCTTTCGGCTGACCACCTGGGCCAGCGTGGGGCAGTGCTGTGGAGGTCTGAAGCCCCTCTTGGGCTCGGCCCCGCTGGCTTTGGTGGTGGACACTCTGGCTGGCTGGCCCCGGGTCTCATACACGTTCATGTGCAGTCTGTTTCCCTGCCTTGAAGCACTCTAGAGATTAGTTGAGTCGATTAGTTGATGTTGGTTTGAGTCCGAAAATCACTGTGAGCTGAAATAAAGTGCCCTTATCCTGAACCACGCTGTTACTCACCTTCAATGCTTCCTCGTACTCCACTGGAATGAAAGCAGAACATTTTTCTGTGATTCTCTTTGCACCAGTTACCAGGGTTCATGAACTCCATGCTGGTGAATGTTGGTCTTGACCACTACTTGTTAAGATATTAGGGTCTTGGTTTGGTTAAATATTTTTTACTTACCTTGGCTGTTAATAGACACCTGCAGGAGAAATGAACAAGTTTCAATGCAACAGTGTATTTCCACCTCAGTCTAGTAACAACAGCCACTTTACCACTGTTAACGCATGAACTGAGCTGCATTGTGGGAAATGTAGTATCTAACATCTAAGTTAGTGAGTCAATGTAAGGGAACTGCTTTTTAATCTGTTTCACAGACACATACAGCTTTGCTACTGCTTCACAGTGAAACAACAAATACATTTTAAGAGTCAGCAACAGACACGGTCTCTAACCTCCTCGTTCTCCTCATCAAAGTAGGTGAGCTGAAGGCTGCAGAGGCCAAAGGATCGCTTCACCTGCACACAAAGCACACAGAACAGAGAATGATGGGACGGCTGCTCTCTGACCATCCACACTGCTCAGCGCTATATCCAGGTAACGCTTGTCTCTGTGTCTTTCAGCAGGCCATGCTGTAAACAGCAGATGCTGATAAGCCTCAAACACAGAGCCCACTTGCCGAAGCAGCTATGAGTAAAGTGTGATTCAGCAGCACTCAGACAAATGAGCTCCTCCAGGCTGCTGTGGCCTGAAGCCACAAATCAGAAAGGCTCCAATATTTCACCCTACTGTCTGACACATGCAGCTTCCAGAGCCGATTATAGAACATTCTTTTAGATTTGTGCCCTAGGGTTCAGTGGTTCCTTTAGCGAACTAATAGAACTTCCCCCATAATATGAAGCCACTTCTCATAGGTTCCACTGTGGCTTCCAAAGTCCAGCTTCTACTTCTACGCTCTACTTTCACTTTCTACTTGAACTGCTTTTACTGTAGTGGTCACTTGGATCCGGACATTCCTGTGGACCTTTGCCCTAGGTGCCACACCTCACAAGCTCTCGCATGACAAGTGTAGTTTTTAGCAGTAATGTAATGGCGGCTCCGCTGTACACAGAACAATGTGAAGGTCTGTCCAGCTGCCTGGAATGTGACTGGTATTATCATGGTGACTCATCTGTCACATGGTTTAGATGGCAGCTAAAGGGGAAAACACAGATTCTGCTGTGCTCCCAGCCTTATGCAGAAAGACATGAATAAACATGAACACACCTATATTCATGACACAAACAGTATTTACTCTCTGCTCCTGTGAAGAAAGTGAGTCTATGATCAAATATTTTAAATAAAGTGACAAATACTAGTAGCCTTTGGGTGTATCGTGTAATAACTGGCATAGTTGGAATTACACCAGGACACATGATTACAGTTGCTGAGTCAAACTGATCAGACCGGTTACGTTGAGCTGGTTAATTTTGTTTCCATGACGACAAATCAGCCCCATCACTCAGTAGGGTCGGTGTGCCCTCCCTGTGACAACTGGTCACTGCTGTCTGTTCGTACTCCTCGGTTTTTGTTTTCGCTGTGACACACGCGGCGTGATAATAAACCACCTTTCTACCGCCAGGCTGTTCTCAGATCAGCACTTGGTGACATCGTTAGCAGCCGGTGGCTGAAGGTGAGTGTACGTGTGTGAGCGCATTAGGCTCCAGAGGCAGCAGCGGCCTAACCGTGAGAGGCAGCGGGCTTACCATGGCCTCCATCGACTCCCAGCTCTTGGTCTCGGATCCCGACAGGAGGACATTCTTAGAATTTCCCCTGAAATTCACCTTTAGATTGATGTAGAAGTCCATGACGTCACCGGGCTGCGCTTTAACACATATTAAAAACGCACCAGCGACGGTTACCGGGATTAATCTCACCAATTCAGCCCTCAGAGACTCAACCGACGGCGTACGAGGCGTATGTTCTGTTTACATCAGCGGCCAGGACACGCCCACCTCGTACCACGTGTCCGGAACAACCACCGTCATTTCCGTATACGTCAGCGCGCAAAGACGCAACGCAGTGGGTCCTTTAGATAGCGGTTTACACAGTGTTTACGCGTTGGTAGGATAAAAAACATTACACATTTAAATGATTTCATTGAATTATTAATATAAATAACAAACAGGGCGAAAATAAGACACTTCATAGACTGATTTTGATTTTAAACGATTTACTGCATTAACTGAAGAAAAAAGTGATAGTTTTGCAGACTGTATATTTGCATATAAAAATTCTATCCTGCAGCTGTAAACTGTAGCATTAACATAACATAAAAACAGCACAGTTACATCAGTGTTTTACTGAGCAAACAGCACATCAGTTATAGGCCACCTGCCTCATAGCAGCTTCTCCACCTTGTTTCCCAGTGCTGTAGTTACACAGTAAGGAACAATGGCCACAGTAGCCAGAGGCACAGTAGCACTTTTACAGAATGACAGCAGATAGAACAGAACTCCACTATGAACAGGGGGTTGAAAAGCCAAGTCAAGCAACTGCAGCAACACTAGTGTTGCACCTAGACAGGTGAACCTGTAGATGGGTCCCCTGGACCCGTATCCGCTGCTGACCACGGTTCTGTAGGCGTGAGCGTGTAGCGGTGAGTGGAGGCCAAGGCCCAGGCCCAGCAGAGTCCCAGTGTTCCTGAACAAGCTAGCAAAGGGGCCGGTATCCACGCTGACCCACTCTGACCTGTGACACCAGCGCCACGCTTTGTCCACACTCCAGAGAAGGTCGACACCCACCAGCTGGAGGCACAGGTATAAGAGGAGAGCCAGGCAGATGAGAAGAAGGGAGGTGAGAACGTAAGAACACAAATGGGCCCTGAAGATCTGCGGGATTCGGCTGAAGTATTCAGCCAGTAGGATACCTGAAAAAAAGATTATTATTACTGGTTATGATAAAGGTAAGTGCCTTCTGCGTGAATTTAATTTAGAATGTAGGTCAGAATTTTAAAGAGGTGACTTGGTATGACATGGTCTTTCCGTACCGATAACTACGCCGGTGATGACCTGATGTGGGAAGTGAGCGCCGATGTAGACCCGCGAGAGGCACACACACACCTGCACACACCAGAACAGCGTCCACAGTGAGACACGCACACACCTGTAGGAAAGAAGCAGCCGGTGACGACACTCTGTCGAACAGTGAATCCAGCTGATGTTGGTCTTACCATCTCCTGAGCCGCTGTCCTTCCTCCTTCAGCGCGGTGGCGAGGAGTGATGACATCACGGTGTAATATACTGTGGCAGCCCCCATAGCGTGGCCCGAGGGACTTCCTGTTAAAGGAGGAAGCGAAAAATTGAAGAACGAGGAAAATAAAATATATAGTATAAAATTAAACGTTAAGTCAGCTTTAACCACATTAATTGTACCTGGTCCAGTCTCACAGGTCAGAGGGAACTGCTGCATCATTGGCTGGGAGGAGTTGCCATAGAAACTTGTTTCCTGAACCCACCAATACGGACGCTCTCCAAACAGAAGCCTGGACAGAAACAGTGTTATAGGTTGACTATCTAAAGACACTGTGGCTAAAACCATCGCAGTTCCACTACTTGCCACTTTAGTATTAGGTTGACCCAGTCTCCCACAACTGCCACCCACACCAGTCTGACTGCCCCAGCTTGCTCTACATGGAACCATATGGGAAACAACAGAAAGAAGGTGTTGCGAAGGTCCGTTGCCGTAGAGACTGACAGGAAGTAAAGATGCTTGTGGCTGTAGTGAGCCTGCAGATATGATGTGCTGCTGACTCCAGTGCTGTGGAGCAGGTCCATTATTCCTGCAGAAGATATGGGTGAACCTTTTATACTAACTAAAATGACTCCTAATGTTAAGATAGACAAATAAACAGATAAAGTTAAATCAATTAAACAAGATGTCTGTGATTGAACACAGAGTCTATTACACAAAATAGATGCTAATATAACAAAACATTCACATATAATAAAACAGAATAATACTTACAATTGTGTCTCCACTTGCTACCTGGAAATGCAGCTTGGATGTAGACGTCTGTCTTCAAGTAGTGTTAGAGCCAGCAGCAACTTGTTGAGCCAGATTTCATGCTGTGTTATTCTCAGATGTAAAAGTAGACAAACTGGAGCTGTGTGCGTCTATGTGTGTGATTAGTGAAGAGCTCCTGGATGTGCGTGCTGGGTGCTTTTATATGCAGAGCATCACCTGGTCCTCACACATGGACTTTGGACCAGAGTGGGACGGAGCCAATGGGAGGCAGGCAGGACACAAAGATATGACATGAAGGGGCTGCTTATAGCACATGACACAGTGGGGCAGACAAACAGCTGCAAACGAGCCTGAAGCCCAACCATGAAGGTCTGTGTGTCCAAACAGCCAGAAATGATCCGTATGGCTGCTCTGAGCTGAAAAACTAGGCCAAAGCTAGGTTCTGTGTCAACCTCCTGAGATGCTGGGTCTGAATAAAACACTACAACTGCCCAGTACCAGCCTCACATCCAGTGAAATAAGTTAAGATAAGAAAGGATTTGATGAAGATTGATGAAGAAGTAGAGTTGCAGCTCCTCCAGATGGAGAGGTGGCTTGGGCGTCTGTTTTGGATGCCTCCTGGACGCCTCCCTGGGGAGGTGTTCTGGGCATGTCCCACTGGTAGGAGGCCCTGGGGAAGACCCAGGACACGCTGGAGGGACTGTGTCTCTCGGCTGGCCTGGGAACGCCTTGAGGTCCCACCAGAATAGCTGGAGGAAGTTTTTCGGGGAGAGGGAAGTCTGGAGCTCTTTGCTTAGACTACCGCCCCCGCGACTCGGGCCCGGAAAAGCAGTCAAACAAAGATGGATGGATAGGATAAGGTTTCCACCCAGAGGTCAGTGGGAACACTTACTTAAACTAAAGACTTCAACTAAAGTGATAATAACTCTAGTAGCGAACCACAATCTAGAAAAACCTTGTCCAACCGACCAAGCGGGTCCATGGTGTCTGTACCAGAGGACGAGGGGTTAACAGTGGGGCTTACTCCTTGACAAACAGTCTTCACAATGTTCTGTGTGAAACACTGCTCCATTTCCCAGCCACAAGTTTCCACTGTGACACAGGATCAGGCCCACGTCCCCATGCGTGACCACGTGTAAACACATCTGCTGCTCTGCAAACACATGTATGGCTCCACGCTTCCCGAACATCCTCTGCACATGACCCCCACACACAGACACACACACTTCCCAGCAACCTTCTTTTTTTCCAAAACGGTGGCAGTAATTCTTTTATAGGCCAAGTTCTAAAAGCCCATAGATGTTAAATGGTACAGAAAGATAGAGGATAAAAACTGAGCCCCTTTGTTATCAGAACCCATTTAGCACAACTCTGAGCTGAGAAACTGATACATTTCTCATTTATTAGCCTTTCCCAAAATATCAATTGTGCTTTTGTT
This sequence comes from Betta splendens, assembly GCF_900634795.4. NCBI lineage: Eukaryota > Metazoa > Chordata > Actinopteri > Anabantiformes > Osphronemidae > Betta > Betta splendens. The sequence continues at coordinate 9,279,013 of NC_040888.2, forward strand.
TTGGGGGTTACCATTAACATCCACTGTTTTGAAGTGGCAGTAATTACAGTCAAGTAGAAAGGAACAAAAAAACTTCATTTATTAAAGAATGCGATGCAGAAACAACAGATGCCACATCATCAACATAAATAATAAACTAAAGTGACTTGTAAAGTCGTTTCCTCATCTTTGAAGTTGAAAACACGAAAGAACAGTGTGAACAGACACAACGCACATCATCCAGAATCAGCACCCCACAAATACACAAACCAACCTCAGATTACATACACTCACCCAGTTCCTTAATAATAATACTAATAATGATAACAATAGGAGCTATTGGTCAGGTTGTATGTACATGTAGCCTTCCTTTCCAGCCCCTTGTATTGGTTTTCAGTGGACTCCGGTGGTCGACGCATTGTAATTGTTTGTAGCTTCGGACACTGGTAACCGTGCTGCTGTCTGGAAGAAGTACATCTAAAAGACAGAGGAGTTGAACTTCTTAGTTGATGGTCAACATACACAACTGATATGAATCAACGCTGCCCCTAGCTCACTAACCTTACAGCCAACCGCCAGCAGCGCATGCAAAACTATTATGGTCCCGACCGTAGCCACTGCCGTCAGCTTGGTGTCATCACGGACCACGGGCCAGAAGGTCAGGACCAGGACTGAGCCTGAAATCGCCATGGCAACGAGGACAAGTGTCCAGTGCAACCACTCAGATGGTATGATCCATAAAACCTGGAGATGAGAACATCTGGTTCTGTTAAACAGGGCCAGACTAGTTGCACCTGGTACTGTAGCAGTGGTAGCACCAGACAGGAATAATGTTAAAGTAAATCTTTAGTAAAGCAGTAAAATCAAAGACATGATGGACTTACAGATGTGGGGATGTAGATGAAGAGGGAGTAGCCATAGACACACACTGTCTCCAGGAAGGAATAGCCTCCAACCTGTCTCTCAGCTCCTTGACGCCAGGTCAGAAAGCTCCATAAACCAATTGGCACCAGCCAGGCGTACAGGAAGATGACCACTGCAGCTATTGTTACTGGAGTAAGCAAACAGGTCAGAACCAGAGCTACCACCAACACAGCTACAGACTGTGACTCCGTGTCACTGACCTCTGTGGAACTGTGGTCTGTAGTGGTAGTCAGGGTTTCCCCTCTCACTGAGGAACGTGGACAGGTTTCCACTGATTGCAACGGAGAACACAAGTGTAGCACAGATCCAGAATGGGCCTACGGTGCACGGTACACACACACACACACACACACACACACACACACACACACACACACACACACACACACACACACACACACACACACACACACACACACACACACACACACACACAGTAATGTTTTTACTTTACAGTTATTGTCTTGTATTGCTCATGCTGCATTAACTAATTTCCTGCTGTCCTGCTATAATTCTGTTGGACACTTTGACTAATCTAGGAATTATTTTTCCCTAAATTAAGAAGTTGTTCAGCTTTACATAAAGCTGATCTTACCATACAGATCTGGATTACTCCTAAGATAATGTTTGATAAAGTTTCTTCCAGGTAAAGGCATCACCGATCCCTTAACTCTGTCCAGAACCTGCATCATATAAAGGAGAAAGCTATAAATGACTATTTGTAAAAATATTTCTTATTTTATAAACACATTTAAGATCAGAGTTTAATCAGCATTAAATAGTATCACAGAGAGTCTTTGTAGAGGCAGTGCTTCCTACCTGCACTGTATCAACATCGAAGAAAGACTGATAGTACTCAAAGGTCAAGAAGCTGGCCGTTGGTTTCTGGCTTCCCAACAGCTAGAAACATAGACAGGTCTCAGCTGCTGGCAACTCGACATATTACAACTTTTCAGGGTCACCGTGATGCTTTCCTTACCTCTGAACTCTCCTCCTGAGTGTCTTCATCCTCTGACAGATCCAGTTTAACCTCCTCTCCTGCTGCTGCTGAGGAGGCGATTGAAGCAGACATGCTGAGTGTGGAGGCCCCTGGGTCTGCAGACAGCAACTCGGCTGCTTCCTCAAACTCTACAGACATACAAAAGAAAAGGAATAAGACGTTAGAGGTGGATTCTGATCCAGGGCAAACACAACATACACTGTTTTTGGTAATTCCTTTTCTGTTAAGTAGTAATTACTAACTAATTTCTAAAAAGTTGTGCTTTAAAAAAGAAACGTATTTAAATATTAACTGCCATGTTGTTTGTAAACAACTATCTATTTTAAATATTTAAAACATCTACAGCTGTAGTTTAGCCTTAACAGGCATTCAGCTGAGAACCACTAGATGCCACTGTACCCCTGTTTAGCTTCAGAAGTGCTGAACTGTTTCATTATTGCTAAATTTTTCCTATCTTGTTACCAAGACAAGAGAATTGTTGGTCGACAACTAATCCTGACATATAGCACTTGTCTGTTAGTGAGGATACACCTGATTCACCCAGATCTTTGGTGAAACCAACTTTTAGTTTTGGGAGAACCACCTTTATACTGAAGATGTTAAACAGTTGTCATGAATCATTACAGTGGTACGTTTGAGAGGAAGGTGGACAGCGATGAATGTGAGTATGTGTGCGAGAACCCAGTCAGGTGTGTGTTGGTTAAAAAAAACAACAACCCTGGGCAAGGTATGACTAAGTAAATGCACATAACAAACAGTGCCAACAGTTGTAATAGCAGACGTACAGACAGTGAATGTATTCTCATTATATGACGTTTACCTTGAAACTGTAAATCGTTAGGACTGGCCATTGTTCCAGCTACCTCACATTAGACCTAAGGGAAAACGAAGCAGCAGTTGATTTAGCTGCAAGTTAACATCACATAAATATGTTTGTACATTTATTTACAGACTACCCAACGATAACTACGATAACAACAGTTTAGCAGACAACCTGACTCCGGATCCAGCTGGATGTTCCTCGCCGTGATTAGCCACAATAAAGCTAAATTAGATGAATTTTGCTAAGCGGAACAAGCATCAAGTGACTTGTTTCGCATTCTGAACGTCACACTGAAGCTAAAGCAAACAAATGACAACGAGGTCCTTAAGGATTATTGGACGGACACAATGAATAACACAAGCTTCCAACCCTTGTCTCGCGTAGCTACCTGTCACTGCTATCAGACAGCGTGGCTTCCGGACACGTCACCGCGTAAACAAAACGTCACGTGGTTATTTTTTTTTATACCAACATCCTTATGTGATATTGTAACGACTACAACAGTATAACAGACTAGAAATCAAGATGCACCAAGGGGTTTAGCCCTAACAGTGAATTCCAAAATGTTAATGTGAATTTATAGCTACTTTTATGGGAAGAATTCGTTTTCTTGAAGGAGGTTCAGAGGAATTGTTTGTTAGGCGGAACTTTTGTGGCTTTGGAGTTTTCTGCCGGACGTCTAAAACTGATTCACTCTTGGGCGCCATATTGACTGCATGTGAGCTGTCTATTAGGCTAGTTGGATGTTTTTTTCCCACATGAAGGTGACAGTGTTAGCAAATAAAACAAGCTGAAATGGCTGCGTTGCGTGTAGCGAGGAGGATGTTCTGTGCTGCGGCAGAAAGCGCATCAGCTCCGGTCAAACAGAGCCGCTGGGAGGCTCTGAAAGGCAGTAAAGCGGGTGAGAAGGCGCCTGAAAACCCACACAAATCCAGCACACAACCTCAAGCATAAGGTCACTATTATCATACTGAGCTTTAAGCCACTGATGTGGACTACATGTTTACTATTGAGCTTAGAGTGGCTGCAGTACAATATAAGATAATTTCCCTCATTTAATAGAAATATAGTGGCCATAACATTAGCAGCCTTATAATAAACCTGGCACTGAAATATTACAATGAAATCTTATTTTATTGATTGGTTAGTAGTTTACCTTATTTGTTCCTGGTCACAAGTTAAATGAATACACATATAATTATGGTCTTGCATAGGTCATAATATACTAAATGAACAGTAATGTGGGCCTTTTTCCAATTTTTAAATCCTATGCAGCAAAAGCATATATGTACCTCATATTGCTTTAGCGTTAACTAGTGTTATAAACCAACTTTGCGTTTATGTGAGTGGTAGTTGTGACTGATTCTCTGTTCTGCTGACTGTAGGTGTGTGGTGTCGCAGCCTGCTCTCTGATTATAAAGAAGCATGCAGGGAGATACTCGTTGGAGCCAGGGATCGTCCAGTCAAAGCGTCTCTGTATGCGACTCTGCTGGGTGGGGCTTTGGCCTGCAGTCATACCACACCGGACTACTCATCTTTTGAGGCCACCTTCCTCGATCGCTCCGCCCAGCTGGGCCTGCTGTCACCATGGAACCGCAGCAGCACCTCAGACGGTCACATGCAGAGCCTCGCTAAGCTTCGTAACGAGGGTCGACTCCGCCACATCAGCCTTGGACTTCTCTCTCTGATTTACTACGCCGACTTTGACCCTAATGTTACACTGTATGAAGCGCAGTGCTCCAACCTGTCTGTACGCTGGCGTGACCTCCCTCAGCGGGTTCTAGACGTGGGCTTTGCTGGTCGCTGGTGGAACCTGGACTCAAAGATGCAGGACTATGATATAAACGAGGAAGAGTTCAAGCACCTGCCGCCTCATATGCAGGTGACGTCGCCACCCAGTGTTCATGAGGTGGAGAGGAACGAAAGGTTGCACAAAGAATCGTGGTTACCACTGACTGTAAATGATGAGGAGATGGACACAAATGTAGTGGACAGGAGGGAGAAGAGCATCAGTGGAAAGAGCCAACCTAAACCACTGACGTGAGAAAGGATGCAGCCCTGAATGCAGTTTGATATTTTGAACTGTTTACACTTGAGCTACAAATCATCAAAAAAAGAGAAAACACTTATCCCACTGTGTGTAAATGTAGGTTCAGAATAACCAGCTGTGTTTGTTTATATCTATAATCTTGATCCAAAAAACATTAATATTGACATTCGAATACCCCATCTCAAAGTCTAGTCTCTAAGTATCATACTGTCATTTGTCCCATAATTTGATAGAACAAAGAGTATGGCTATTTTTCTTCTCTGACGATGTGTTGCAGTCCTGTGTATATTCAGGATGTCATGTTCTATTGTAGGTATCAAAAATAAATAAATAAAATGGCTTAAGTGCAATGAGGGGCTCCAGTAGCGTCTGTTGCTCTTTGTCGTTACTTTACATCAGACACATCTGGATAAACTCTTAGTCGACTCCCTCCAGTTTGCATATCAAACACAAATAGGAGTGGATGACGCCATCATACATCTGCTCCATTGCACCTACAACCACCTGGAAAAGCCTGGCCCCTCAGTGAAAATCATGTTCTTTGATTTCTCCAGCGCATTTAACACCATCCAGCCTGCGCTGCTGGGAAAGAAACTGAAGGACATGCAGGTGGAGCCGCCCTGATCTCATGGATCATGGACTACCTCACCAACCGCCCCCAGTACATTCGCCTGCAGAACTGTGTGTCTGACACCGTGGTCTGCAGCACAGGAGCCCCACCGGGGACAGTTCTGTCTGTCAGGTACAACTCAGAGTCCTGTCATCTCCAGAAGTTCTCTGATGCCTCTGCTATTGTAGGACGTATCCAGGGTGGTGGCGTCACAGAGTACCAGGGAGTGGTGGACAGATCCACCTCCAACTGAAAATAAAACTAAAGAGCTGGTAATTGAATTTAGGAAATCTGTGATTGCTGTCACCCCTCTCGCTATTAAAAATGAAGAGGTGGAGGTGGTGACTGAGTACAAATACCTGGGAGTAAACTGAGGAGGCTCAGGTCATTTAACGTCTGCAGCTTCATGCTGAGGATGTTCTATGAGTCTGTGGTGGTCTGCTGGGGCAACAGCATGAATGTAGCTGGACAAAGTGATCAGGAGGGCTGGTTCTGTTCTGGGGTGGAGTTGGACCCCCTACATGCTGTAGCAGCGAGGAGGATGCTGGTCCAACTCCTCTTTATCCTAGACAACACATCCACCCTCTACACAGTGTGCTGGCTAGACAGAGAAGCACCTTCAGCCAAAGGGCTCATCAGTATTAGGTGCTCCACAGAACGCCACCGGAGATCCTTCCTACCGGTGCCATCAGCCTGTACAACTCCTCCCTCCTCTGAAAGGGTCGACCTGTATCTGTGTAGCATAGTACGTATATGTCTGCAGCAGACTATAGGAGTTGCATGTACATACAAAGTAACTTGATTTAATAGTGTATGTGGGAATATGTGTTTGTGTATGTATGTATTTATACATATATCACATCCTTGTGATCTGTCCTGATAATAATTTTTGCTTCCCTTCAATTTTCTACAATACTATGTGAATGCAGTTAAGTGCAAATACGTTTGCAAAGCAATTTCCCCCTGGAAATATTAAAGTTTTTTGAATCTTGAATCTTAAATCTTTCAGATGCCACTCTGTGGTTTGCAGCAGTGAGCAGTCTGGCTGCTGCTCAGTGTGAGCTGGTAGATTTTACCACCAGATGGAGCAGTTAGTGCGAAATGCAAAACTTTCAGCTTAGTTTTAAGGAGTCTGACAAACCTGTGTATTGTTTCAAAAGCCCAGTTGTCCATTAGTTTAATTACCAACTGGCATCTGTCTCTGTCTGGCACAAACACAGTTAACTCTCTAATGCAGAGTTGGGCCTCGAGGGCCGCTGTCCTGCTGGTTTTCCAACTCTCCATCCATCCATCCATCCATCCATCCATCCATCCA